>NW_027490295.1:0-53343 GCF_050948175.1 Xylocopa sonorina
CTACGATTGAAATGAAAGTAAATGCGACACTTCCTTGCAAGTAAATAGCGTTTGCAGATGTCTACGTATTGTAGCAATAGAGTTCTTATGATTCTTAAAACGCGATATAGCATCTCATTTCTATGTTTAATGGTAAGATATAACATGATTTGCGAAGTGTTATGTATTCATCGTCTACACTTCAAATGAATGTGATTGCGACACTTCCTCGCTAGGAAATAGCGTTTGCAGATGTGTACGTATAGTAGCAATAGTGTTCTTATGATTCTTAAAACGCGATATCGCATCTCATTTCTATGTTTCATAGTAAGATATAATATGATTTGCGATGTGTTATGTATTCCTCGTCTATACTTCAAATGAATGTAAATGCGACACTTCCTTGCAAGGAAATAGCGTCTGCAGATGTCTACCTATCGTAGCAATAGAGTTCTAGTGCTTCTTAAAACGCGATATCGCATCTCACTTCTATGTTTCATGGTATGATATAATATGATGTGCGAAGTGTTATGTATTCCTCGTCTACACTTCAAATGAATGTAAATGCGATACTTCCTCGCTAGGAAATAGCGTTTGCAGTTGTCTACGTATCATAGCAATAGAGTTCTTATGATTCTTAAAACGCGATATCGCATCTCATTTCTATGTTTCATGGTAAGATATAATATGATTTGCAAAGTGTTATGTATTCCTCGTCTACACTTCAAATGAATGTAAATGCGACACTTCCTTGCAAGGAAATAGCGTCTGCAGATGTCTACGTATCGTAGCAATAGAGTTCTTATGATTCTTAAAACGCGATATTACTTCTCATTTCTATGTTTCATGGTAAGATATAATATGATTTGCGAAGTGTCATGTATTCCTCGTCTACACTTCAAATGAATGTAAATGCGACACTTCCTTGCTAGGAAATAGCGTCTGCAGATGTCTAGGTATCGTAGCAATAGAGTTCTAATGGTTCTTAAAACGCGATATAGCATCTCATTTCTATGTTTAATGGTAAGATATAACATGATTTGCGAAGTGTTATGAATTCCTCGTCTACACTTCAAATGAATGTGAATGCGATACTTCCTCGCTAGGAAATAGCGTTTGCAGATGTCTACTTATCGTAGCAATAGCTTTCTTATGCTTCTTAAAACGCGATATCGCATCTCATTTCTATGTTTCATGGTAAGATATAATATGATTTGCGAAGTGTCATGTATTCCTCGTCTACACTTCAAATGAATGTAAATGCGGCACTTCCTTGCTAGGAAATAGCGTTTGCAGATGTCTACGTATCGTAGCAATAGCTTTCTAATGCTTCTTAAAACGCGATATCGCATCTCATTTCTATGGTTCATGGTAAGATATAATATGATTTGCGAAGTGTCACGTATTCCTCGTCTACACTTCAAATGAATGTGAATGCGACACTACCTCGCTAGGAAATAGCGTTTGCAGATGTCTACGTGTCGTAGCAATAGTGTTCATATGATTCTTAAAACGCGATATCGCATCTCATTTCTATGTTTCATGGTAAGATATAACATGATGTGCGAAGTGTTATGTATTCCTCGTCTACACTTCAGATGAATGTGAATGCGATTCTTCCTCGCTAGGAAATAGCGCTTGCAGATTTCTACGTATCGTAGCAATAGCTTTCAGATGCTCCTTAAAACGAGATATTGCATCTCATATCTATGTTTCATGATAAGATATAACATTCATTGCGAAGTGTTAGGCATTCCTCGTCTACACTTCAAATGTATGTATATGCGGCACTTCCTTGCTAGGAAATAGCGTCTGCAGATGTCTAGGTATCGTAGCGATAGAGTTCTCATGCTCCTTAAAACGCGATATAGCATCTCATTTCTATGTTTCATGGTAAGATGTAATATGATTTGCGAACTGTTATGTATTCCTCCTCTACACTTCAAATGAATGTAAATGCGACACTTCCTTGCAAGGGAATAGCGTTTGCTGATGTCTACGTATCGAAGCAATAGGGTTCAGATGCTTCTTAATACTAGATATTGCATCTCATATCTATGTTTCATGGTAAGATATAATATGACTTGCAGAGTGTGATGTTTTCCTCGTCTACACTACAAATGAATGTGAATGCGACACTTCCTCGCTAGGAAATAGCGTTTGCAGATGTCTACGTATCGCAGCAATAGAGTTCTTATGATTCTTAAAACGCGATATCGCATCTCATTTCTATGTTTCATGGTAAGATATAATATGATTTGCGAAGTGTTATGCATTCCTCGTCTACGATTCAAATGAATGTAAATGCGACACTTCCTTACAAGGAGATAGCGTTTGCAAATGTCTACCTATCGTAGCAATAGTGTTCTAGTGCTTCTTAAAATGCGATATCGCATCTCATTTCTATGTTTCATGGTAAGATATAATATGATTTGCGAAGTGTCATGTATTCCTCGTCTACACTTCAAATGAATGTAAATGCGACACTTCCTTGCTAGGAAATAGCGTCTGCAAATGTCTAGGTATCGTAGCAATAGATTTCAAATGCATCTTAAAACGAGATATTGCATCTCATATTTATGTTTAATGATAACATATAATATTCATTGAGAAGTGTTATGCATTCCTCGTCTACGATTCAAATGAATGTAAATCCGACACTTCCTTGCAAGGAAATAGCGTTTGCAGATGTCTACGTATCGTAGCAATAGCTTTCTGATGCTTCTTAGAACGAGATATTGCATCTCATATCTATGTTTCATGATAAGATATAACATTCATTGCGAAGTGTTATGCATTCCTCGTCTACACTTCAAATGAATGTATATGCGGCACTTCCTTGCTAGGAAATAGCGTCTGCAGATGTCTAGGTATCGTAGCGATAGAGCTCTAATGCTCCTTAAAACGCGATATAGCATCTCATTTCTATGTTTCATGGTAAGATGTAATATGATTTGCGAACTGTTATGTATTCCTCCTCTACACATCAAATGAATGTAAATGCGACACTTCCTTGCAAGGGAATAGCGTTTGCTGATGTCTACGCATCGAAGCAATAGAGTTCAAATGCTTCTTAAAACTAGATATTGCATCTCATATCTATGTTTCATGATAAGATATAATATTCATTGCGAAGTGTTATGCATTCCTCGTATACGATTCAAATGAATGTAAATGCGACACTTCCTTGCAAGGAAATAGCGTTTGCAGATGTCTACGTATCGTAGCAATAGCTTTCTATTGCTTCTTAAAACGCGATATCGCATCCTATTTCTATGTTTCATGGTAAGATATAACATGATTTGCGAAGTGCTATGCATTCCTCGTCTACGATTCAAATGAATGTTAATGCGACACTTCCATGCAAGGAAATAGCGTTTGCAGATGTCTACGTATCGTAGCAATAGAGTTCAAAAGCTTCTTAAAACGAGATATTGCATCTCATATCTATGTTTCATGATAAGATATAATATTCATTGCGAAGTGTTATGCATTCCTCGTCTACGATTCAAATAAATGTAAATGCGACACTTCCTTACAAGGAAATAGCGTTTGCAGATGTCTACGTATCGAAGCAATAGGGTTCTATCGCTTCTTAGAACGCGATATCGCATCTCATTTCTATGTTTCATGGTAAGATATAATATGATTTGAGAAGTGTTATGCATTCCTCGTCTACGATTCAAATGAATGTAAATGCGACACTTCCTTGCAAGGAAATAGCGTTTGCAGATGTCTACGTATCGTAGCAATAGAGTTCAAATGCTTCTTAAAACGAGATATTGCATCTCATATCTATGTTTCATGATAAGATATAATATTCATTGCGAAGTGTTATGAATTCATCGTCTACGATTCAAATGAATGTAAATGCGACACTTCCTTACAAGGAAATAGCGTTTGCAGATGTCTACGTATCGAAGCAATAGAGATCAAATGCTTCTTAAAACGAGATATCGCATCTCATTTCTATGTTTCATGGTAAGATATAATATGATTTGCGAAGTGTTATGTATTCCTCGTCTACACTTCAAATGAATGTAAATGCGACACTTCCTTGCAAAGAAATAGCGTTTGCAGATGTCTACGTATCGAAGCAATAGAGTTCAAATGCTTCTTAAAACGAGATATTGCATCTCATATCTATGTTTCAAGATAAGATATAATATTCATTGCGAAGTGTTATGCATTCGTCGTACGATTCAAATGAAAGTAAATGCGACACTTCCTTGCAAGGATATAGCGTTTGCAGATGTCTACGTATCGTAGCAATAGAGTTCATATGATTCTTAAAACGCGATATCGCATCTCATATCTATGTTTCATGATAAGATATAATATGATTTGCGAAGTGTTATGTATTCCTCGTCTACAATTCAAATGAATGTAAATGCGACACTTCCTCGCTAGGAAATAGCGTTTGCAGATGTCTGCGTATCGTAGCAATGGAGTTCCTATGCTTCTTAAAACGCGATATCGCATCTCATTTCTATGTTTCATGGTAAGATATAATATGATTTGCGAAGTGTTATGTATTCCTCGTCCACACTTCAAATGAATGTAAATGCGACACTTCCTTGCAAGGAAATAGCGTTTGCAGATGTCTACCTATCGCAGCAATAGAGTTCTAATGCTTCTTAAAACGCGATGTCGCATCTCATTTCTATGTTGCATGTTAGGATATAATATTCATTGTAAAGTGTTATGAATACCTCGTATTCTCTTCAGAAGAATGTAAATGCGACACTTCCTTGCAAGGAAATAGCGTTTGCAGATGTCTACGTATCGAAGAAATAGAGTTCCAATGCTTCTTAAAACGCGATATCGCATTTTCATTTCTATGTTTCATGGTAAGATATAATATGATTTGCGAAGTGTTATGTATTCCTCGTCTACACTTCAAATGAATGTAAATGCGACACTTCCCTGCAAGGAAATAGCGTTTGCAGATGTCTACGTATCGAAGCAATAGAGTTCAAATGCTTCTTAAAACGAGATATTGCATCTCATATCTATGTTTCATGATAAGATGTAATATTCATTGCGAAGTGTTATGCATTCCTCGTCTACGATTGAAACGGACGTGAATGCGACACTTCCTTGCTAGGAAATAGCGTTTGCAGATGTCTACGTATCGTAGCAATAGAGTTCTAATGCTTCTTAAAACGCGATATCGCATCTCATTACAATGTTGCATGATAATATATAATATTCATTGTAAAGTGTTATGTATACCTCGTACTCACTTCAGAAGAATGTAAATGCGACACTTCCTTACAAGGAAATAGCGTTTGCAGATGTCTACGTATCGAAGCAATAGAGTTCAAATGCTTCCTAATACGAGATGTCGTATCTCATATCTATGTTTCATGATAAGAAATAATAATCATTGCGAAGTGTTATGCATTTCTCATCTATGATTCAAATGAATGTAAATGCGACACTTCCTTGCTAGGAAATTGCGTTTGTAGATGCTTACGTATCGTAGGGATAGAGTTCTAATGCTTCTTAAAACGCGATATCGCATCTCATTTCTATGTTGCATGTTAGGATATAATATTCATTGTGAAGTGTAATGTATACCACGTATTCTCTTCAGAAGAATGTAAATGCGACACTTCCTTGCAAGGAAATAGCGTTTGCAGATGTCTACGTATCGTAGCAATAGTCTTCTTATGATTCTTAAAACGAGATATCGCATCTCATTACTTTGTTGCATGATAAGATATAATATTCATTGTAAAGTGTTATGTATACCTCGTATTCACTTCAGGAGAATGTAAATGCGACACTTCCTTGCTAGGAAATAGCGTTTTCAGATGTCTACGTATCGTAGCAATAGAGTTCTAATGCTTCTTAATACGCGATATCGCATCTCATTACTATGTTGCATGATAAGATATAATATTCATTGTAAAGTGTTATGTATACCTCGTATTCACTTCAGAAGAATGTAAATGCGACACTTCCTTGCAAGGAAATAGCATTTGCAGATGTCTACGTATCATAGCAATAGAGTTCTAATGCTTCTTAAAACGCGATATCGCATCTCATTACTATGTTGCATGATAAGATATAATATTCATAGCGAAGTGTTATGCATTCCTCGTCTACGATTCAAATGAATGTAGATGCGACACTTCCTTGCTAGGAAATAGCGTTTGCAGATGTTTACGTATCGTAGGGATAGAGTTCTAATGCTTCTTAAAACGTGATATCGCATCTCATTTCTATGTTTCATGGTAAGATATAATATGATTTGCGAAGTGTTATGTATTCCTCGTCTACACTTCAAATGAATGTAAATGCGACACTTCCCTGCAAGGAAATAGCGTTTGCAGATGTCTACGTATCGAAGCAATAGAGTTCAAATGCTCCTTAAAACGAGATATCGCATCTCGTATCTATGTTTCATGATAAGATATAGTATTCATTGCTAAGTGTTATGCATTCCTCGACTACGATTCAAATGAATGTAAATGCGACTCTTCCTTGCTAGGTAATACGGTTTACAGATGTTTACGTATCGTAGGGATAGGGTTCTAATGATTCTTAAAACGCGATATCGCATTTCAATACTATGTTGCATGATAAGATATAATATTCATTGTAAAGTGTTATGTATTCCTCGTCTACACATCAAATGAATTTGAATGCGACACTTCCTTGCAAGGAAATAGCGTTTGCAGATATCTACGTATCGTAGCAATAGAGTTCTTATGATTCTTAGAACGCGATATCGCATCACATTTCTATGTTTCATGGTAAGATATAATATGATTTGCGAAGTGTCATGTGTTCCTCGTCTACACTTCAAATGAATGTGAATGCGACACTTCCTCGCTAGGAAATGGCGTTTGCAGATGTCTACGTATCGTAGCAATAGAATACTAATGCTTCTTAAAACGCGATATCGCATCTCATTACTATGTTGCACAATAAGATATAATGTTCATTGTAAAGTGTTATGTATACCTCGTATTCACTTCAGAAGAATGTAAATGCGACACTTCCTTGCAAGGAAATAGTGTTTGCAGATGTCCACGAATCGAAGCAATAGAGTTCAAATGCTTCTTAAAACGAGATATCGCATCTCATTTCTATGTTTCATGGTAAGATATAATATGATTTGCGAAGTGTTATGTATTCCTCGTCTACACTTCAAATGAATGTGAATGCGGCACTTCCTTGCAAGGAAATAGCGTTTACAGATGTCTACCTATCGTAGCAATAGTGTTCTAATGCTTCTTAAAACGCGATATCGCATCTTATTTCTATGTTTCATGATAACATGTAATATTCATTGCGAAGTGTTATGTATTCCTCGTCTACACTTCAAATGAATGTAAATGCGACACTTCCTTGCTAGGAAATAGCGTTTGCAGATGTCTACGTGTCGTAGCAATAGAGTTCTAATGCTCCTTAAACGCGATATCGCATCTCATTTCTACGTTTCATGACAAGGTATAGTATTCATTGCGATGTGTTATGTATACCTATTATTCACTTCGAAAGAATGTAAATGCGACACTTCCTTGCATGGAAATAGCGTTTGCAGATGTCTACGTATCGAAGCAATAGAGTTCAAATGCTTCTTAAAACGAGATATCGCATCTCATATCTATGTTTCATGATAAGATGTAATATTCATTGCGAAGTGTTATGCATTCCTCGTCTACGATTCAAATGAATGTAAATGCGACACTTCCTTGCTAGGAAATAGCGATTGCAGATGTTTACGTATCGTAGGGATAGAGTTCTAATGATTCTTAAAACGCGATATCGCATCTCATTTCTATGTTTCATGGTAAGATATAATATTCACTGCGAAGTGATATGCATTCCTCGTATACGATTCAATTGAATGTAAATGCGACACTTCCTTGCAAGGAAATGACGTTTGCAGATGTTTACGTATCGAAGCAATAGAGTTCAAATGCTTCTTAAAACGAGATATTGCATCTCATATCTATGTTTCATGATAAGATATAATATTCATTGCGAAGTGTTATGCATTCCTCGTCTACGATTCAAATGAATGTAAATGCGACACTTCCATGCTAGGAAATAGCGTCTGCAGATGTCTATGTATCGTAGCAACAGAGTTTTAATGCTTCTTAAAACGCGATATCGCATCTCATTTCTACGTTTCATGACAAGGTATAGTATTCATTGCGAAGTGTTATGTATACCTATTATTCACTTCAAAAGAATGTAAATGCGACACTTCCATGCAAGGAAATAGCGTTTGCAGATGTTTACGTATCGAAGCAATAGAGTTCAAATGCTTCTTAAAGCGAGATATTGCATCTCATATCTATGTTTCATGATAAGATATAATATTCATGGCGAAGTGTTATGCATTCCTCGTCTACGATTCAAATGAATGTAAATGCGACACTTCCTTGCTAGGAAATGGCGTTTGCTGATGTCTACGTATCAAAGCAATAGAGTTCTTATGCTTCTTAAAACGCGTTATCGCATCTCATTTCTATGTTTCATGGTAAGATATAATATGATCTGCGAAGTGTTATGTATTCCACGCCTACACTTCAAATGAATGTAAATGCGACACTTCCTTGCTGGGAAATAGCGTTTGCAGATGTCTACGTATCGTAGGGATAGTGTTCATATGCTTCTTAAATCGTGATATCGCATCTCATTTCTATGTTTCATGGTAAGATATAATATGATTTGCGAAGTGTCATGTATTCCTCGTCTACACTTCAAATGAATGTAAATGCGACACTTCCATGCCAGGAAATAGCGTCTGCAGATGTCTACGTATCGTAGCAATAGAGTTCTAATGCTTCTTAAAACGCGATATCGCATCTCATTTCTACGTTTCATGACAAGGTATAGTATTCTTGCGAAGTGTTATGTATACCTATTATTCACTTCAAAAGAATGTAAATGCGACACTTCCTTGCAAGGAAATAGCATTTACAGATGTCTACGTATCGAAGCAATAGGGTTCAAATCCTTCTTAAAACGAGATATCGCATCTCATATCTATGTTTCATGATAAGGTATAATTTCCATTGCGAAGTGTTATGCATTCCTCGTCTACGATTCAAATGAATGTAAATGCGACTCTTCCTTGCTAGGAAATAGGGTTTGCAGATATTTACGTATCGTAGGGACAGAGTTCTAATACTTCTTAAAACGTGATATCGCATCTCATTTCTATGTTTCACGGTAAGATATAATATTCATTGCGAAGTGTGATGCATTCCTCGCCTACACTTCAAATGAATGTAAATGCGACACTTCCTTGCTAGGAAATAGCGTTTGCAGATGTATACGTATCGTAGGGATAGAGTTGTAATGCTTCTTAAAACGTGATATCGCATCTCATTTCTATGTTTCATGGTAAGATATAATATGATTTGCGATGTGTTATGCATTCCTCGTCTGCGATTCAAATGAATGTAAATGCGACACTTCCTTGCAAGGAAATAGCGTCTGCAGATGCCTAGGTATCGTAGCAATAGAGTTTAAATGCTTCTTAAAACGAGATATTGCATCTCATATCTATGTTTCATGATAAGATATAATATGATTTGCGAAGTGTTATGTATTCCTCGTCTACAATTCAAATGAATGTAAATGCGACACTTCCTCGCTAGGAAATAGCGTTTGCAGATGTCTGCGTATCGTAGCAATGGAGTTCCTATGCTTCTTAAAACGCGATATCGCATCTCATTTCTATGTTTCATGGTAAGATATAATATGATTTGCGAAGTGTTATGTATTCCTCGTCCACACTTCAAATGAATGTAAATGGGACACTTCCTTGCAAGGAAATAGCGTTTGCAGATGTCTACCTATCGCAGCAATAGAGTTCTAATGCTTCTTAAAACGCGATGTCGCATCTCATTTCTATGTTACATGTTAGGATATAATATTCATTGTAAAGTGTTATGAATACCTCGTATTCTCTTCAGAAGAATGTAAATGCGACACTTCCTTGCAAGGAAATAGCGTTTGCAGATGTCTACGTATCGAAGAAATAGAGTTCCAATGCTTCTTAAAACGCGATATCGCATCTTCATTTCTATGTTTCATGGTAAGATATAATATGATTTGCGAAGTGTTATGTATTCCTCGTCTACACTTCAAATGAATGTAAATGCGACACTTCCCTGCAAGGAAATAGCGTTTGCAGATGTCTACGTATCGAAGAAATAGAGTTCAAATGCTTCTTAAAACGAGATATTGCATCTCATATCTATGTTTCATGATAAGATATAATATTCATTGCGAAGTGTTATGCATTCCTCGTCTACGATTGAAACGGACGTGAATGCGACACTTCCTTGCTAGGAAATAGCGTTTGCAGATGTCTACGTATCGTAGCAATAGAGTTCTAATGCTTCTTAAAACGCGATATCGCATCTCATTACAATGTTGCATGATAATATATAATATTCATTGTAAAGTGTTATGTATACCTCGTACTCACTTCAGAAGAATGTAAATGCGACACTTCCTTGCAAGGAAATAGCGTTTGCAGATGTCTACGTATCGAAGCAATAGAGTTCAAATGCTTCCTAATACGAGATGTCGCATCTCATATCTATGTTTCATGATAAGATATAATAATCATTGCGAAGTGTTATGCATTTCTCATCTATGATTCAAATGAATGTAAATGCGACACTTCCTTGCTAGGAAATTGCGTTTGTAGATGCTTACGTATCGTAGGGATAGAGTTCTAATGCTTCTTAAAACGCGATATCGCATCTCATTTCTATGTTGCATGTTAGGATGTAATATTCATTGTGAAGTGTAATGTATACCTCGTATTCTCTTCAGAAGAATGTAAATGCGACACTTCCTTGCAAGGAAATAGCATTTGCAGATGTCTACGTATCGTAGCAATAGTCTTCTTATGATTCTTAAAACGAGATATCGCATCTCATTACTTTGTTGCATGATAAGATATAATATTCATTGTAAAGTGTTATGTATACCTCGTATTCTCTTCAGGAGAATGTAAATGCGACACTTCCTTGCTAGGAAATAGCGTTTTCAGATGTCTACGTATCGTAGCAATAGAGTTCTAATGCTTCTTAATACGCGATATCGCATCTCATTACTATGTTGCATGATAAGATATAATATTCATTGTAAAGTGTTATGTATACCTCGTATTCACTTCAGAAGAATGTAAATGCGACACTTCCTTGCAAGGAAATAGCATTTGCAGATGTCTACGTATCATAGCAATAGAGTTCCAATGCTTCTTAAAACGCGATATCGCATCTCATTACTATGTTGCATGATAAGATATAATATTCATAGCGAAGTGTTATGCATTCCTCGTCTACGATTCAAATGAATGTAAATGCGACACTTCCTTGCTAGGAAATAGCGTTTGCAGATGTTTACGTATCGTAGGGATAGAGTTCTAATGCATCTTAAAACGTGATATCGCATCTCATTTCTATGTTTCATGGTAAGATATAATATGATTTGCGAAGTGTTATGTATTCCTCGTCTACACTTCAAATGAATGTAAATGCGACACTTCCCTGCAAGGAAATAGCGTTTGCAGATGTCTACGTATCGAAGCAATAGAGTTCAAATGCTTCTTAAAACGAGATATGGCATCTCATATCTATGTTTCATGATAAGATATAATATTCATTGCGAAGTGTTATGCATTCCTCGTCTACGATTGAAACGGACGTGAATGCGACACTTCCTTGCTAGGAAATAGCGTTTGCAGATGTCTACGTATCGAAGCAATAGAGTTCAAATGCTTCTTAAAACGAGATATTGCATCTCATATCTATGTTTCATGATAAGATATAATATTCATGGCGAAGTGTTATGCATTCCTCGTCTACGATTCAAATGAATGTAAATGCGACACTTCCTTGCTAGGAAATGGCGTTTGCTGATGTCTACGTATCAAAGCAATAGAGTTCTTATGCTTCTTAAAACGCGTTATCGCATCTCATTTCTATGTTTCATGGTAAGATATAATATGATCTGCGAAGTGTTATGTATTCCACGCCTACACTTCAAATGAATGTAAATGCGACACTTCCTTGCTGGGAAATAGCGTTTGCAGATGTCTACGTATCGTAGGGATAGTGTTCATATGCTTCTTAAATCGTGATATCGCATCTCATTTCTATGTTTCATGGTAAGATATAATATGATTTGCGAAGTGTCATGTATTCCTCGTCTACACTTCAAATGAATGTAAATGCGACACTTCCATGCCAGGAAATAGCGTCTGCAGATGTCTACGTATCGTAGCAATAGAGTTCTAATGCTTCTTAAAACGCGATATCGCATCTCATTTCTACGTTTCATGACAAGGTATAGTATTCTTGCGAAGTGTTATGTATACCTATTATTCACTTCAAAAGAATGTAAATGCGACACTTCCTTGCAAGGAAATAGCATTTACAGATGTCTACGTATCGAAGCAATAGGGTTCAAATCCTTCTTAAAACGAGATATCGCATCTCATATCTATGTTTCATGATAAGGTATAATTTCCATTGCGAAGTGTTATGCATTCCTCGTCTACGATTCAAATGAATGTAAATGCGACTCTTCCTTGCTAGGAAATAGGGTTTGCAGATATTTACGTATCGTAGGGACAGAGTTCTAATACTTCTTAAAACGTGATATCGCATCTCATTTCTATGTTTCACGGTAAGATATAATATTCATTGCGAAGTGTGATGCATTCCTCGCCTACACTTCAAATGAATGTAAATGCGACACTTCCTTGCTAGGAAATAGCGTTTGCAGATGTATACGTATCGTAGGGATAGAGTTGTAATGCTTCTTAAAACGTGATATCGCATCTCATTTCTATGTTTCATGGTAAGATATAATATGATTTGCGATGTGTTATGCATTCCTCGTCTGCGATTCAAATGAATGTAAATGCGACACTTCCTTGCAAGGAAATAGCGTCTGCAGATGCCTAGGTATCGTAGCAATAGAGTTTAAATGCTTCTTAAAACGAGATATTGCATCTCATATCTATGTTTCATGATAAGATATAATATGATTTGCGAAGTGTTATGTATTCCTCGTCTACAATTCAAATGAATGTAAATGCGACACTTCCTCGCTAGGAAATAGCGTTTGCAGATGTCTGCGTATCGTAGCAATGGAGTTCCTATGCTTCTTAAAACGCGATATCGCATCTCATTTCTATGTTTCATGGTAAGATATAATATGATTTGCGAAGTGTTATGTATTCCTCGTCCACACTTCAAATGAATGTAAATGGGACACTTCCTTGCAAGGAAATAGCGTTTGCAGATGTCTACCTATCGCAGCAATAGAGTTCTAATGCTTCTTAAAACGCGATGTCGCATCTCATTTCTATGTTACATGTTAGGATATAATATTCATTGTAAAGTGTTATGAATACCTCGTATTCTCTTCAGAAGAATGTAAATGCGACACTTCCTTGCAAGGAAATAGCGTTTGCAGATGTCTACGTATCGAAGAAATAGAGTTCCAATGCTTCATAAAACGCGATATCGCATCTTCATTTCTATGTTTCATGGTAAGATATAATATGATTTGCGAAGTGTTATGTATTCCTCGTCTACACTTCAAATGAATGTAAATGCGACACTTCCCTGCAAGGAAATAGCGTTTGCAGATGTCTACGTATCGAAGAAATAGAGTTCAAATGCTTCTTAAAACGAGATATTGCATCTCATATCTATGTTTCATGATAAGATATAATATTCATTGCGAAGTGTTATGCATTCCTCGTCTACGATTGAAACGGACGTGAATGCGACACTTCCTTGCTAGGAAATAGCGTTTGCAGATGTCTACGTATCGTAGCAATAGAGTTCTAATGCTTCTTAAAACGCGATATCGCATCTCATTACAATGTTGCATGATAATATATAATATTCATTGTAAAGTGTTATGTATACCTCGTACTCACTTCAGAAGAATGTAAATGCGACACTTCCTTGCAAGGAAATAGCGTTTGCAGATGTCTACGTATCGAAGCAATAGAGTTCAAATGCTTCCTAATACGAGATGTCGCATCTCATATCTATGTTTCATGATAAGATATAATAATCATTGCGAAGTGTTATGCATTTCTCATCTATGATTCAAATGAATGTAAATGCGACACTTCCTTGCTAGGAAATTGCGTTTGTAGATGCTTACGTATCGTAGGGATAGAGTTCTAATGCTTCTTAAAACGCGATATCGCATCTCATTTCTATGTTGCATGTTAGGATGTAATATTCATTGTGAAGTGTAATGTATACCTCGTATTCTCTTCAGAAGAATGTAAATGCGACACTTCCTTGCAAGGAAATAGCATTTGCAGATGTCTACGTATCGTAGCAATAGTCTTCTTATGATTCTTAAAACGAGATATCGCATCTCATTACTTTGTTGCATGATAAGATATAATATTCATTGTAAAGTGTTATGTATACCTCGTATTCTCTTCAGGAGAATGTAAATGCGACACTTCCTTGCTAGGAAATAGCGTTTTCAGATGTCTACGTATCGTAGCAATAGAGTTCTAATGCTTCTTAATACGCGATATCGCATCTCATTACTATGTTGCATGATAAGATATAATATTCATTGTAAAGTGTTATGTATACCTCGTATTCACTTCAGAAGAATGTAAATGCGACACTTCCTTGCAAGGAAATAGCATTTGCAGATGTCTACGTATCATAGCAATAGAGTTCCAATGCTTCTTAAAACGCGATATCGCATCTCATTACTATGTTGCATGATAAGATATAATATTCATAGCGAAGTGTTATGCATTCCTCGTCTACGATTCAAATGAATGTAAATGCGACACTTCCTTGCTAGGAAATAGCGTTTGCAGATGTTTACGTATCGTAGGGATAGAGTTCTAATGCATCTTAAAACGTGATATCGCATCTCATTTCTATGTTTCATGGTAAGATATAATATGATTTGCGAAGTGTTATGTATTCCTCGTCTACACTTCAAATGAATGTAAATGCGACACTTCCCTGCAAGGAAATAGCGTTTGCAGATGTCTACGTATCGAAGCAATAGAGTTCAAATGCTTCTTAAAACGAGATATGGCATCTCATATCTATGTTTCATGATAAGATATAATATTCATTGCGAAGTGTTATGCATTCCTCGTCTACGATTGAAACGGACGTGAATGCGACACTTCCTTGCTAGGAAATAGCGTTTGCAGATGTCTACGTATCGAAGCAATAGAGTTCAAATGCTTCTTAAAACGAGATATTGCATCTCATATCTATGTTTCATGATAAGATATAATATTCATGGCGAAGTGTTATGCATTCCTCGTCTACGATTCAAATGAATGTAAATGCGACACTTCCTTGCTAGGAAATGGCGTTTGCTGATGTCTACGTATCAAAGCAATAGAGTTCTTATGCTTCTTAAAACGCGTTATCGCATCTCATTTCTATGTTTCATGGTAAGATATAATATGATCTGCGAAGTGTTATGTATTCCACGCCTACACTTCAAATGAATGTAAATGCGACACTTCCTTGCTGGGAAATAGCGTTTGCAGATGTCTACGTATCGTAGGGATAGTGTTCATATGCTTCTTAAATCGTGATATCGCATCTCATTTCTATGTTTCATGGTAAGATATAATATGATTTGCGAAGTGTCATGTATTCCTCGTCTACACTTCAAATGAATGTAAATGCGACACTTCCATGCCAGGAAATAGCGTCTGCAGATGTCTACGTATCGTAGCAATAGAGTTCTAATGCTTCTTAAAACGCGATATCGCATCTCATTACTACGTTTCATGACAAGGTATAGTATTCTTGCGAAGTGTTATGTATACCTATTATTCACTTCAAAAGAATGTAAATGCGACACTTCCTTGCAAGGAAATAGCATTTACAGATGTCTACGTATCGAAGCAATAGGGTTCAAATCCTTCTTAAAACGAGATATCGCATCTCATATCTATGTTTCATGATAAGGTATAATTTCCATTGCGAAGTGTTATGCATTCCTCGTCTACGATTCAAATGAATGTAAATGCGACTCTTCCTTGCTAGGAAATAGGGTTTGCAGATATTTACGTATCGTAGGGACAGAGTTCTAATACTTCTTAAAACGTGATATCGCATCTCATTTCTATGTTTCACGGTAAGATATAATATTCATTGCGAAGTGTGATGCATTCCTCGCCTACACTTCAAATGAATGTAAATGCGACACTTCCTTGCTAGGAAATAGCGTTTGCAGATGTATACGTATCGTAGGGATAGAGTTGTAATGCTTCTTAAAACGTGATATCGCATCTCATTTCTATGTTTCATGGTAAGATATAATATGATTTGCGATGTGTTATGCATTCCTCGTCTGCGATTCAAATGAATGTAAATGCGACACATCCTTGCAAGGAAATAGCGTCTGCAGATGCCTAGGTATCGTAGCAATAGAGTTTAAATGCTTCTTAAAACGAGATATTGCATCTCATATCTATGTTTCATGATAAGATATAATATGATTTGCGAAGTGTTATGTATTCCTCGTCTACAATTCAAATGAATGTAAATGCGACACTTCCTCGCTAGGAAATAGCGTTTGCAGATGTCTGCGTATCGTAGCAATGGAGTTCCTATGCTTCTTAAAACGCGATATCGCATCTCATTTCTATGTTTCATGGTAAGATATAATATGATTTGCGAAGTGTTATGTATTCCTCGTCCACACTTCAAATGAATGTAAATGGGACACTTCCTTGCAAGGAAATAGCGTTTGCAGATGTCTACCTATCGCAGCAATAGAGTTCTAATGCTTCTTAAAACGCGATGTCGCATCTCATTTCTATGTTACATGTTAGGATATAATATTCATTGTAAAGTGTTATGAATACCTCGTATTCTCTTCAGAAGAATGTAAATGCGACACTTCCTTGCAAGGAAATAGCGTTTGCAGATGTCTACGTATCGTAGCAATAGAGTTCTTATGATTCTTAAAACGAGATATCGCATCTCATTACTATGTTGCATGATAAGATATAATATTCATTGTAAAGTGTTATGTATACCTCGTATTCACTTCAGAAGAATGTAAATGCGACACTTCCTTGCAAGGAAATAGCATTTGCAGATGTCTACGTATCGTAGCAATAGAGTTCTAATGCTTCTTAAAACGCGATATCGCATCTCATTACTATGTTGCATGATAAGATATAATATTCATTGCGAAGTGTTATGCATTCCTCGTCTACGATTCAAATGAATGTAAATGCGACACTTCCTTGCTAGGAAATAGCGTTTGCAGATGTTTACGTATCGTAGGGATAGAGTTCTAATGCTTCTTAAAACGTGATATCGCATCTCATTTCTATGTTTCATGGTAAGATATAATATGATTTGCGAAGTGTTATGTATTCCTCGTCTACACTTCAAATGAATGTAAATGCGACACTTCCCTGCAAGGAAATAGCGTTTGCAGATGTCTACGTATCGAAGCAATAGAGTTCAAATGCTTCCTAAAACGAGATATTGCATCTCATATTTATGTTTCATGATAAGATATAATATTCATTGCGAAGTGTTATGCATTCCTCGTCTACGATTGAAACGGACGTGAATGCGACACTTCCTTGCTAGGAAATAGCGTTTGCAGATGTCTACGTATCGTAGCAATAGAGTTCTAATGCTTCTTAAAACGCGATATCGCATCTCATTACAATGTTGCATGATAATATATAATATTCATTGTAAAGTGTTATGTATACCTCGTATTCACTTCAGAAGAATGTAAATGCGACACTTCCTTGCAAGGAAATAGCATTTGCAGATGTCTACGTATCGTAGCAATAGAGTTCTAATGCTTCTTAAAACGCGATATCGCATCTCATTACTATGTTGCATGATAAGATATAATATTCATTGCGAAGTGTTATGCATTCCTCGTCTACGATTCAAATGAATGTAAATGCGATACTTCCTTGCTAGGAAATAGCGTTTGCAGATGTTTACGTATCGTAGGGATAGAGTTCTAGTGCTTCTTAAAACGTGATATCGCATCTCATTTCTATGTTTCATGGTAAGATATAATATGATTTGCGAAGTGTCATGTATTCCTCGTCTACACTTCAAATGAATGTAAATGCGACACTTCTTTGCTAGGAAATAGCGTTTGCAGATGTCTACGTATCGTTGCAATGGAGTTCTAATGCTTCTTAAAACGCGATATCGCATCTCGTTACTATGTTGCATGATAAGATATAATATTCATTGTAAATTGTTATGTATACCTCGTATTCTCTTCGGAAGAATGTAAATGCGACACTTCCTTGCAAGGAAATAGCGTTTACAGATGTCTACTTATCGAAGCAATAGAGTTCAAATGCTTCTTAAAGCGAGATATCGCGTCTCATACATATGTTTCATGATAAGATATAATATGAGTTGCGAAGAGTTATGTATTCCTCGTCTACACTTCAAACGAATGTGAATGCGACACTTCCTCGCTAGGAAATGGCGTTTGCAGATGTCTACGTATCGTAGCAATAGAGTTCTTATGATTCTTGAAACCCGATATCGCATCTCATTTCAATGTTTCATGGTAAGATATAATATGATTTGCGAAGTGTTATGTATTCCCCGTCTACACTTCAAATGAATGTAAATGCGACACTTCCTTGCAAGGAAATAGCGTTTGCAGATGTCTACGTATCGTGGCAATAGATTTCTAATCCTTCTTAAAACGCGATATCGCATCTCATTTCTATGTTTCATGGTAAGATATAATATGATTTGCGAAGAGTTATGTATTCCTCGTCTACACTTCAAGCGAATGTGAATGCGACACTTCCTCGCTAGGAAATTGCGTTTGCAGATGTCTACGTATCGTAGCAATAGATTTCTAATGCTACTTAAAACGCGATATCGCATCTCTTTTCTGCGTTTCATGGTAAGATATAATATGATTTGCGAGGTGTCATGTGTTCCTCGTCTACACTTCAAATGAATGTAAATGCGACACTTCCTTGCAAGGAAATAGCGTTTGCAGATGTCCACGTATCGTAGCAATAGAGTTCTAATGCTTCTTAAAAGCGATATCGCATCTCATTACTATGTTGCATGATAAGATATAATATTCATTGTAAAGTGTTATGTATACCTCGCATTCACTTCAGAAGAATGTAAATGCGACACTTCCTTGCAAGGAAATAGCATTTACTGATGTCTACGTATCGAAGCAATAGAGTTCAAATGCTTCTTAAAACGAGATATCGCATCTCATATCTATGTTTCATGATAAGATATAGTATTCATTGCTAAGTGTTATGCATTCCTCGACTACGATTCAGATGAATGTAAATGCGACTCTTCCTTGCTAGGTAATACGGTTTGCAGATGTTTACGTATCGTAGGGATAGGGTTCTAATGATTCTTAAAACGCGATATCGCATTTCAATACTATGTTGCATGATAAGATATAATATTCATTGTAAAGTGTTATGTATTCCTCGTCTACACTTCAAATGAATTTAAATGCGACACTTCCTTGCAAGGAAATAGCGTTTGCAGATATCTACGTATCGTAGCAATAGAGTTCTTATGATTCTTAGAACGCGATATCGCTTCTCATTTCTATGTTTCATGGTAAGATATAATATGATTTGCGAAGTGTCATGTGTTCCTCGTCTACACTTCAAATGAATGTGAATGCGACACTTCCTCGCTAGGAAATGGCGTTTGCAGATGTCTACGTATCGTAGCAATAGATTTCTAATGCTTCTTAAAACGCGATATCGCATCTCATTACTATGTTGCACAATAAGATATAATGTTCATTGTAAAGTGTTATGTATACCTCGTATTCACTTCAGAAGAATGTAAATGCGACACTTCCTTGCAAGGAAATAGTGTTTGCAGATGTCCACGAATCGAAGCAATAGAGTTCAAATGCTTCTTAAAACGAGATATCGCATCTCATATCTATGTTTCATGATAAGGTATAATTTCCATTGCGAAGTGTTATGCATTCCTCGTCTACGATTCAAATGAATGTAAATGCGACTCTTCCTTGCTAGGAAATAGGGTTTGCAGATATTTACGTATCGTAGGGACAGAGTTCTAATACTTCTTAAAACGTGATATCGCATCTCATTTCTATGTTTCACGGTAAGATATAATATTCATTGCGAAGTGTTATGCATTCCTCGCCTACACTTCAAATGAATGTAAATGCGACACTTCCTTGCTAGGAAATAGCGTTTGCAGATGTATACGTATCGTAGGGATAGAGTTGTAATGCTTCTTAAAACGTGATATCGTATCTCATTTCTATGTTTCATGGTAAGATATAATATGATTTGCGAAGTGTCATGTATTCCTCGTCTACACTTCAAATGAATGTAAATGCGACACTTTCTTGCTAGGAAATAGCGTTTGCAGATGTTTACGTATCGTAGCAATAGAGTTCTAATGCTTCTTAAAACGCGATATCGCATCTCATTACTGTGTTGCATGATAAGATATAATATACATTGTAAAGTGTCATGTATACCTCGTATTCACTTCAGAAGAATGTAAATGCGACACTTCCTTGCAAGGAAATAGCGTTTACAGATGTCTACGTATCGAAGCAATAGAGTTCAAATGCTCCTTAAAACGAGATATCGCATCTCATATCTATGTTTCATGATAAGATATAATATTCATGGCGAAGTGTTATGCATTCCTCGTCTACGATTCAAATGAATGTAAATGCGACACTTCCTTGCTAGGAAATAGCGTTTGCCGATGTCTACGTATCAAAGCAATAGAGTTCTTATGCTTCTTAAAACGCGTTATCGCATCTCATTTCTATGTTTCATGGTAAGATATAATATGATCTGCGAAGTGTTATGTATTCCACGCCTACACTTCAAATGAATGTAAATGCGACACTTCCTTGCTGGGAAATAGCGTTTGCAGATGTCTACGTATCGTAGGGATAGAGTTCATATGCTTCTTAAATCGTGATATCGCATCTCATTTCTATGTTTCATGGTAAGATATAATATGATTTGCGAAGTGTCATGTATTCCTCGTCTACACTTCAAATGTATGTAAATGCGACACTTCCATGCCAGGAAATAGCGTCTGCAGATGTCTACGTATCGTAGCAATAGAGTTCTAATGCTTCTTAAAACGCGATATCGCATCTCATTTCTACGTTTCATGACAAGGTATAGTATTCTTGCGAAGTGTTATGTATACCTATTATTCACTTCAAAAGAATGTAAATGCGACACTTCCTTGCAAGGAAATAGCATTTACAGATGTCTAGGTATCGAAGCAATGGGGTCCAAATGCTTCTTAAAACGAGATATCGCATCTCATATCTATGTTTCATGATAAGATATAATATTCATTGCGAAGTGTTATGCATTCCTCGTCTACGATTCAAATGAATGTAAATGCGACACTTCCTCGCTAGGAAATGGCGTTTGCAGATGTCTACGTATCGTAGCAATAGAGTTCTTATGATTCTTGAAACCCGATATCGCATCTCATTTCAATGTTTCATGGTAAGATATAATATGATTTGCGAAGTGTTATGTATTCCCCGTCTACACTTCAAATGAATGTAAATGCGACACTTCCTTGCAAGGAAATAGCGTTTGCAGATGTCTACGTATCGTGGCAATAGATTTCTAACCCTTCTTAAAACGCGATATCGCATCTCATTTCTATGTTTCATGGTAAGATATAATATGATTTGCGAAGAGTTATGTATTCCTCGTCTACACTTCAAGCGAATGTGAATGCGACACTTCCTCGCTAGGAAATTGCGTTTGCAGATGTCTACGTATCGTAGCAATAGATTTCTAATGCTACTTAAAACGCGATATCGCATCTCTTTTCTGCGTTTCATGGTAAGATATAATATGATTTGCGAGGTGTCATGTGTTCCTCGTCTACACTTCAAATGAATGTAAATGCGACACTTCCTTGCAAGGAAATAGCGTTTGCAGATGTCCACGTATCGTAGCAATAGAGTTCTAATGCTTCTTAAAAGCGATATCGCATCTCATTACTATGTTGCATGATAAGATATAATATTCATTGTAAAGTGTTATGTATACCTCGCATTCACTTCAGAAGAATGTAAATGCGACACTTCCTTGCAAGGAAATAGCATTTACTGATGTCTACGTATCGAAGCAATAGAGTTCAAATGCTTCTTAAAACGAGATATCGCATCTCATATCTATGTTTCATGATAAGATATAGTATTCATTGCTAAGTGTTATGCATTCCTCGACTACGATTCAGATGAATGTAAATGCGACTCTTCCTTGCTAGGTAATACGGTTTGCAGATGTTTACGTATCGTAGGGATAGGGTTCTAATGATTCTTAAAACGCGATATCGCATTTCAATACTATGTTGCATGATAAGATATAATATTCATTGTAAAGTGTTATGTATTCCTCGTCTACACTTCAAATGAATTTAAATGCGACACTTCCTTGCAAGGAAATAGCGTTTGCAGATATCTACGTATCGTAGCAATAGAGTTCTTATGATTCTTAGAACGCGATATCGCTTCTCATTTCTATGTTTCATGCTAAGATATAATATGATTTGCGAAGTGTCATGTGTTCCTCGTCTACACTTCAAATGAATGTGAATGCGACACTTCCTCGCTAGGAAATGGCGTTTGCAGATGTCTACGTATCGTAGCAATAGATTTCTAATGCTTCTTAAAACGCGATATCGCATCTCATTACTATGTTGCACAATAAGATATAATGTTCATTGTAAAGTGTTATGTATACCTCGTATTCACTTCAGAAGAATGTAAATGCGACACTTCCTTGCAAGGAAATAGTGTTTGCAGATGTCCACGAATCGAAGCAATAGAGTTCAAATGCTTCTTAAAACGAGATATCGCATCTCATATCTATGTTTCATGATAAGGTATAATTTCCATTGCGAAGTGTTATGCATTCCTCGTCTACGATTCAAATGAATGTAAATGCGACTCTTCCTTGCTAGGAAATAGGGTTTGCAGATATTTACGTATCGTAGGGACAGAGTTCTAATACTTCTTAAAACGTGATATCGCATCTCATTTCTATGTTTCACGGTAAGATATAATATTCATTGCGAAGTGTTATGCATTCCTCGCCTACACTTCAAATGAATGTAAATGCGACACTTCCTTGCTAGGAAATAGCGTTTGCAGATGTATACGTATCGTAGGGATAGAGTTGTAATGCTTCTTAAAACGTGATATCGTATCTCATTTCTATGTTTCATGGTAAGATATAATATGATTTGCGAAGTGTCATGTATTCCTCGTCTACACTTCAAATGAATGTAAATGCGACACTTTCTTGCTAGGAAATAGCGTTTGCAGATGTTTACGTATCGTAGCAATAGAGTTCTAATGCTTCTTAAAACGCGATATCGCATCTCATTACTGTGTTGCATGATAAGATATAATATACATTGTAAAGTGTCATGTATACCTCGTATTCACTTCAGAAGAATGTAAATGCGACACTTCCTTGCAAGGAAATAGCGTTTACAGATGTCTACGTATCGAAGCAATAGAGTTCAAATGCTCCTTAAAACGAGATATCGCATCTCATATCTATGTTTCATGATAAGATATAATATTCATGGCGAAGTGTTATGCATTCCTCGTCTACGATTCAAATGAATGTAAATGCGACACTTCCTTGCTAGGAAATAGCGTTTGCCGATGTCTACGTATCAAAGCAATAGAGTTCTTATGCTTCTTAAAACGCGTTATCGCATCTCATTTCTATGTTTCATGGTAAGATATAATATGATCTGCGAAGTGTTATGTATTCCACGCCTACACTTCAAATGAATGTAAATGCGACACTTCCTTGCTGGGAAATAGCGTTTGCAGATGTCTACGTATCGTAGGGATAGAGTTCATATGCTTCTTAAATCGTGATATCGCATCTCATTTCTATGTTTCATGGTAAGATATAATATGATTTGCGAAGTGTCATGTATTCCTCGTCTACACTTCAAATGTATGTAAATGCGACACTTCCATGCCAGGAAATAGCGTCTGCAGATGTCTACGTATCGTAGCAATAGAGTTCTAATGCTTCTTAAAACGCGATATCGCATCTCATTTCTACGTTTCATGACAAGGTATAGTATTCTTGCGAAGTGTTATGTATACCTATTATTCACTTCAAAAGAATGTAAATGCGACACTTCCTTGCAAGGAAATAGCATTTACAGATGTCTAGGTATCGAAGCAATGGGGTCCAAATGCTTCTTAAAACGAGATATCGCATCTCATATCTATGTTTCATGATAAGATATAATATTCATTGCGAAGTGTTATGCATTCCTCGTCTACGATTCAAATGAATGTAAATGCGACACTTCCATGCTAGGAAATAGCGTCTGCAGATGTCTACGTATCGTAGCAACAGAGTTCTAATGCTTCTTAAAACGCGATATCGCATCTCATTTCTACGTTTCATGACAAGGTATAGTATTCATTGCGAAGTGTTATGTATACCTATTATTCACTTCAAAAGAATGTAAATGCGACACTTCCTTGCAAGTAAATAGCGTTTGCAGATGTCTACGTATCGAAGCAATAGCGTTCAAATCCTTCTTAAAACGAGATATCTCATCTCATATCTATGTTTCATGATAAGGTATAATTTCCATTGCGAAGTGTTATGCATTCCTCGTCTACGATTCAAATGAATGTAAATGCGACTCTTCCTTGCTAGGAAATAGGGTTTGCAGATATTTACGTATCGTAGGGACAGAGTTCTAATACTTCTTAAAACGTGATATCGCATCTCATTTCTATGTTTCACGGTAAGATATAATATTCATTGCGAAGTGTGATGCATTCCTCGCCTACACTTCAAATGAATGTAAATGCGACACTTCCTTGCTAGGAAATAGCGTTTGCAGATGTATACGTATCGTAGGGATAGAGTTGTAATGCTTCTTAAAACGTGATATCGCATCTCATTTCTATGTTTCATGGTAAGATATAATATGATTTGCGAAGTGTTATGCATTCCTCGTCTGCGATTCAAATGAATGTAAATGCGACACTTCCTTGCAAGGAAATAGCGTCTGCAGATGCCTAGGTATCGTAGCAATAGAGTTTAAATGCTTCTTAAAACGAAATATTGCATCTCATATCTATGTTTCATGATAAGATATAATATGATTTGCGAAGTGTTATGTATTCCTCGTCTACAATTCAAATGAATGTAAATGCGACACTTCCTCGCTAGGAAATAGCGTTTGCAGATGTCTGCGTATCGTAGCAATGGAGTTCCTGTGCTTCTTAAAACGCGATATCGTATCTCATTTCTATGTTTCATGGTAAGATATAATATGATTTGCGAAGTGTTATGTATTCCTCGTCCACACTTCAAATGAATGTAAATGCGACACTTCCTTGCAAGGAAATAGCGCTTGCAGATGTCTACCTATCGCAGCAATAGAGTTCTAATTCTTCTTAAAACGCGATGTCGCATCTCATTTCTATGTTGCATGTTAGGATATAATATTCATTGTAAAGTGTTATGAATACCTCGTATTCTCTTCAGAAGAATGTAAATGCGACACTTCCTTGCAAGGAAATAGCGTTTGCAGATGTCTACGTATCGAAGAAATAGAGTTCCAATGCTTCTTAAAACGCGATATCGCATCTTCATTTCTATGTTTCATGGCAAGATATAATATGATTTGCGAAGTGTTATGTATTCCTCGTCTACACTTCAAATGAATGTAAATGCGACACTTCCCTGCAAGGAAATAGCGTTTGCAGATGTCTACGTATCGAAGCAATAGAGTTCAAATGCTTCTTAAAACGAGATATTGCATCTCATATCTATGTTTCATGATAAGATTTAATATTCATTGCGAAGTGTTATGCATTCCTCGTCTACGATTGAAACGGACGTGAATGCGACACTTCCTTGCTAGGAAATAGCGTTTGCAGATGTCTACGTATCGTAGCAATAGAGTTCTAATGCTTCTTAAAACGCGATATCGCATCTCATTACAATGTTGCATGATAATATATAGTATTCATTGTAAAGTTCTATGTATACCTCGTACTCACTTCAGAAGAATGTAAATGCGACACTTCCTTGCAAGGAAATAGCGTTTGCAGATGTCTACGTATCGAAGCAATAGAGTTCAAATGCTTTCTAATACGAGATGTCGCATCTCATATCTATGTTTCATGATAAGATATAATAATCATTGCGAAGTGTTATGCATTTCTCATCTATGATTCAAATGAATGTAAATGCGACACTTCCTTGCTAGGAAATTGCGTTTGTAGATGCTTACGTATCGTAGGGATAGAGTTGTAATGCTTCTTAAAACGCGATATCGCATCTCATTTCTATGTTGCATGTTAGGATATAATATTCATTGTGAAGTGTAATGTATACCTCGTATTCTCTTCAGAAGAATGTAAATGCGACACTTCCTTGCAAGGAAATAGCGTTTGCAGATGTCTACGTATCGTAGCAATTGTCTTCTTATGATTCTTAAAACGAGATATCGCATCTCATATCTATGTTTCATGATAAGGTATAATTTCCATTGCGAAGTGTTATGCATTCCTCGTCTACGATTCAAATGAATGTAAATGCGACTCTTCCTTGCTAGGAAATAGGGTTTGCAGATATTTACGTATCGTAGGGACAGAGTTCTAATACTTCTTAAAACGTGATATCGCATCTCATTTCTATGTTTCACGGTAAGATATAATATTCATTGCGAAGTGTGATGCATTCCTCGCCTACACTTCAAATGAATGTAAATGCGACACTTCCTTGCTAGGAAATAGCGTTTGCAGATGTATACGTATCGTAGGGATAGAGTTGTAATGCTTCTTAAAACGTGATATCGCATCTCATTTCTATGTTTCATGGTAAGATATAATATGATTTGCGAAGTGTTATGCATTCCTCGTCTGCGATTCAAATGAATGTAAATGCGACACTTCCTTGCAAGGAAATAGCGTCTGCAGATGCCTAGGTATCGTAGCAATAGAGTTTAAATGCTTCTTAAAACGAGATATTGCATCTCATATCTATGTTTCATGATAAGATATAATATGATTTGCGAAGTGTTATGTATTCCTCGTCTACAATTCAAATGAATGTAAATGCGACACTTCCTCGCTAGGAAATAGCGTTTGCAGATGTCTGCGTATCGTAGCAATGGAGTTCCTGTGCTTCTTAAAACGCGATATCGTATCTCATTTCTATGTTTCATGGTAAGATATAATATGATTTGCGAAGTGTTATGTATTCCTCGTCCACACTTCAAATGAATGTAAATGCGACACTTCCTTGCAAGGAAATAGCGCTTGCAGATGTCTACCTATCGCAGCAATAGAGTTCTAATTCTTCTTAAAACGCGATGTCGCATCTCATTTCTATGTTGCATGTTAGGATATAATATTCATTGTAAAGTGTTATGAATACCTCGTATTCTCTTCAGAAGAATGTAAATGCGACACTTCCTTGCAAGGAAATAGCGTTTGCAGATGTCTACGTATCGAAGAAATAGATTCCAATGCTTCTTAAAACGCGATATCGCATCTTCATTTCTATGTTTCATGGCAAGATATAATATGATTTGCGAAGTGTTATGTATTCCTCGTCTACACTTCAAATGAATGTAAATGCGACACTTCCCTGCAAGGAAATAGCGTTTGCAGATGTCTACGTATCGAAGCAATAGAGTTCAAATGCTTCTTAAAACGAGATATTGCATCTCATATCTATGTTTCATGATAAGATTTAATATTCATTGCGAAGTGTTATGCATTCCTCGTCTACGATTGAAACGGACGTGAATGCGACACTTCCTTGCTAGGAAATAGCGTTTGCAGATGTCTACGTATCGTAGCAATAGAGTTCTAATGCTTCTTAAAACGCGATATCGCATCTCATTACAATGTTGCATGATAATATATAGTATTCATTGTAAAGTTCTATGTATACCTCGTACTCACTTCAGAAGAATGTAAATGCGACACTTCCTTGCAAGGAAATAGCGTTTGCAGATGTCTACGTATCGAAGCAATAGAGTTCAAATGCTTTCTAATACGAGATGTCGCATCTCATATCTATGTTTCATGATAAGATATAATAATCATTGCGAAGTGTTATGCATTTCTCATCTATGATTCAAATGAATGTAAATGCGACACTTCCTTGCTAGGAAATTGCGTTTGTAGATGCTTACGTATCGTAGGGATAGAGTTGTAATGCTTCTTAAAACGCGATATCGCATCTCATTTCTATGTTGCATGTTAGGATATAATATTCATTGTGAAGTGTAATGTATACCTCGTATTCTCTTCAGAAGAATGTAAATGCGACACTTCCTTGCAAGGAAATAGCGTTTGCAGATGTCTACGTATCGTAGCAATAGTCTTCTTATGATTCTTAAAACGAGATATCGCATCTCATTACTTTGTTGCATGATAAGATATAATATTCGTTGTAAAGTGTTATGTATACCTCGTATTCACTTCAGGAGAATGTAAATGCGACACTTCCATGCTAGGAAATAGCGTTTTCAGATGTCTACGTATCGTAGCAATAGAGTTCTAATGCTTCTTAATACGCGATATCGCATCTCATTACTATGTTGCATGATAAGATATAATATTCATTGTAAAGTGTTATGTATACCTCGTATTCACTTCAGAAGAATGTAAATGCGACACTTCCTTGCAAGGAAATAGCATTTGCAGATGTCTACGTATCATAGCAATAGAGTTCTAATGCTTCTTAAAACGCGATATCGCATCTCATTACTATGTTGCATGATAAGATATAATATTCATAGCGAAGTGTTATGCATTCCTCGTCTACGATTCAAATGAATGTAAATGCTACACTTCCTTGCTAGGAAATAGCGTTTGCAGATGTTTACGTATCGTAGGGATAGAGTTCTAATGCATCTTAAAACGTGATATCGCATCTCATTTCTATGTTTCATGGTAAGATATAATATGATTTGCGAAGTGTTATGTATTCCTCGTCTACACTTCAAATGAATGTAAATGCGACACTTCCCTGCAAGGAAATAGCGTTTGCAGATGTCTACGTATCGAAGCAATAGGGTTCAAATGCTTCTTAAAACGAGATATTGCTTCTCATATCTATGTTTCATGATAAGATATAATATTCATTGCGAAGTGTTATGCATTCCTCGTCTACGATTGAAACGGACGTGAATGCGACACTTCCTTGCTAGGAAATAGCGTTTGCAGATGTCTACGTATCGTAGCAATAGAGTTCTAATGCTTCTTAAAACGCGATATCGCATCTCATTACAATGTTGCATGATAATATATAATATTCATTGTAAAGTGTTATGTATACCTCGTATTCACTTCAGAAGAATGTAAATGCGACACTTCCTTGCAAGGAAATAGCATTTGCAGATGTCTACGTATCGTAGCAATAGAGTTCTAATGCTTCTTAAAACGCGATATCGCATCTCATTACTATGTTGCATGATAAGATATAATATTCATTGCGAAGTGTTATGCATTCCTCGTCTACGATTCAAATGAATGTAAATGCGACACTTCCTTGCTAGGAAATAGCGTTTGCAGATGTTTACGTATCGAAGCAATAGAGTTCAAATGCTTCTTAAAACGAGATATTGCATCTCATATCTATGTTTCATGATAAGATATAATATTCATGGCGAAGTGTTATGCATTCCTCGTCTACGATTCAAATGAATGTAAACGCGACACTTCCTTGCTAGGAAATAGCGTTTGCCGATGTCTACGTATCAAAGCAATAGAGTTCTTATGCTTCTTAAAACGCGTTATCGCATCTCATTTCTATGTTTCATGGTAAGATATAATATGATCTGCGAAGTGTTATGTATTCCACGCCTACACTTCAAATGAATGTAAATGCGACACTTCCTTGCTGGGAAATAGCGTTTGCAGATGTCTACGTATCGTAGGGATAGAGTTCATATGCTTCTTAAATCGTGATATCGCATCTCATTTCTATGTTTCATGGTAAGATATAATATGATTTGCGAAGTGTCATGTATTCCTCGTCTACACTTCAAATGAATGTAAATGCGACACTTCCATGCCAGGAAATAGCGTCTGCAGATGTCTACGTATCGTAGCAATAGAGTTCTAATGCTTCTTAAAACGCGATATCGCATCTCATTTCTACGTTTCATGACAAGGTATAGTATTCTTGCGAAGTGTTATGTATACCTATTATTCACTTCAAAAGAATGTAAATGCGACACTTCCTTGCAAGGAAATAGCATTTACAGATGTCTAGGTATCGAAGCAATGGGGTCCAAATGCTTCTTAAAACGAGATATCGCATCTCATATCTATGTTTCATGATAAGATATAATATTCATTGCGAAGTGTTATGCATTCCTCGTCTACGATTCAAATGAATGTAAATGCGACTCTTCCTAGCTAGGAAATAGCGTCTGCAGATGTTTACGTATCGTAGGGATAGAGTTCTAGTGCTTCTTAAAACGTGATATCGTGTCTCATTTCTATGTTTCATGATAAGGTATAATATTCATTGCGAAGTGTTATGTAAACCTCGCATTCACTTTAAAAGTATGTAAATGCGACACTTCCTTGCAAGGAAATAGCATTTATAGATGTCTACGTATCGAATCAATAGAGTTCAAATGCTTCTTAAAACGAGATATCGCATCTCATGTCTACGTTTCATGGTAAGATATAATATTCATTGCGAAGTGTCATGCATTCCTCGCCTACACTTCAAATGAATGTAAATGCGAAACTTCTATGCTAGGAAATAGCGTTTGCAGATGTCTACGTATCAAAGCAATAGATTTCTTATGCTTCTTAAAACGCGATATCGCATCTCATTTCTATGTCTCATGGTAAGATATAATATGATTTGCGAAGTGTTATGTATTCCTCGCCTACACTTCAAATGAATGTAAATGCGAAACTTCCTTGCTAGGAAATAGCGTTTGCAGATGTCTACGTATCGTAGCAATAGATATCTAATGCTTCTTAAAACGCGATATCGCGTCTCATTTCTATGTTTCATGGTAAGATATAATATGATTTGCGAAGTGTCATGTATTCCTCGTCTACACTTCAAATGAATGTAAATGCGACACTTCCTTGCTAGGAAATAGCGTTTGCAGATGTCTACGTATCGTAGCAATAGTGTTCTAATGCTTCTTAAAACGCGATATCGCATCTCATTACTATGTCGCATGATAAGATATAATATTCATTGTAAAGTGTTATGTATACCTCGTATTCACTTCAGAAGAATGTAAATGCGACATTTCCTTGCAAGGAAATAGCGTTTACAGATGTCTACGTATCGAAGCAATAGAGTTCAAATGCTTCTTAAAACGCGATATCGCATCTCATTACTGTGTTGCATGATAAGATATAATATACATTGTAAAGTGTCATGTATACCTCGTATTCACTTCAGAAGAATGTAAATGCGACACTTCCTTGCAAGGAAATAGCATTTGCAGAAGTCTACGTATCGTAGCAATAGAGTTCTAATGCTTCTTAAAACGCGATATCGCATCTCATTACTATGTTGCATGATAAGATATAGTATTCATTGCGAAGTGTTATGCATTCCTCGTCTACGATTCAAATGAATGTAAATGCGACACTTCCTTGCTAGGAAATAGCGTTTGCAGATGTTTACGTATCGTAGCGATAGAGATCTAATGCTTCTTAAAACGTGATATCGCATCTCATTTCTATGTTTCATGGTAAGATATAATATGATTTGCGAAGTGTCATGTATTCCTCGTCTACACTCCAAATGAATGTAAATGCGACACTTCTTTGCTAGGAAATAGCGTTTGCAGATGTCTACGTATCGTTGCAATAGAGTTCTAATGCTTCTTAAAACGCGATATCGCATCTCGTTGCTATGTTGCATGATAAGATATAATATTCATTGTAAATTGTTATGTATACCTCGTATTCTCTTCGGAAGAATGTAAATGCGACACTTCCTTGCAAGGAAATAGCGTTTACAGATGTCTACTTATCGAAGCAATAGTGTTCAAATGCTTCTTAAAACGAGATATCGCATCTCATACATATGTTTCATGATAAGATATAATATGATTTGCGAAGAGTTATGTATTCCTCGTCTACACATCAAACGAATGTGAATGCGACACTTCCTCGCTAGGAAATGGCGTTTGCAGATGTCTACGTATCGTAGCAATAGTGTTCTTATGATTCTTAAAACCCGATATCGCATCTCATTTCAATGTTTCATGGTAAGATATAATATGATTTGCGAAGTGTTATGTATTCCCCGTCTACACTTCAAATGAATGTAAATGCGACACTTCCTTGCAAGGAAATAGCGTTTGCAGATGTCTACGTATCGAAGCAATAGAGTTCAAATGCTCCTTAAAACGAGATATCGCATCTCATATCTATGTTTCATGATAAGATATAATATTCATTGCGAACTGTTATGCATTCCTCGTCTACGATTCAAATGAATGTAAATGCGACACTTCCTTGCTAGGAAATAGCGTTTGCAGATGTTTACGTATCGAAGCAATAGAGTTCAAATGCTTCTTAAAACGAGATATTGCATCTCATATCTATGTTTCATGATAAGATATAATATTCATGGCGAAGTGTTATGCATTCCTCGTCTACGATTCAAATGAATGTAAATGCGACACTTCCTTGCTAGGAAATAGCGTTTGCAGATGTCTACGTATCGAAGCAATAGGGTTCAAATCCTTCTTAAAACGAGATATCGCATCTCATATCTATGTTTCATGATAAGGTATAATTTCCATTGCGAAGTGTTATGCATTCCTCGATTACGATTCAAATGAATGTAAATGCGACTCTTCCTTGCTAGGAAATAGGGTTTGCAGATATTTACCTATCGTAGGGACAGAGTTCTAATACTTCTTAAAACGTGATATCGCATCTCATTTCTATGTTTCACGGTAAGATATAATATTCATTGCGAAGTGTTATGCATTCCTCGCCTACACTTCAAATGAATGTAAATGCGACACTTCCTTGCTAGGAAATAGCGTTTGCAGATGTATACGTATCGTAGGGATAGAGTTGTAATGCTTCTTATAACGTGATATCGTATCTCATTTCTATGTTTCATGGTAAGATATAATATGATTTGCGAAGTGTCATGTATTCCTCGTCTACACTTCAAATGAATGTAAATGCGACACTTTCTTGCTAGGAAATAGCGTTTGCAGATGTTTACGTATCGTAGCAATAGAGTTCTAATGCTTCTTAAAACGCGATATCGCATCTCATTACTATGTTGCATGATAAGATATAATATTCATTGTAAAGTGTTATGTGTACCTCGTATTCACTTCAGAAGAATGTAAGTGCGACACTTCCATGCAAGGAAATAGCGTTTGCAGATGTTTACGTATCGAAGCAATAGACTTCAAATGCTTCTTAAAACGAGATATCGCATCTCATTTCTATGTTTCATGATAACATGTAATATTCATTGCGAAGTGTTATGTATTCCTCGTCTACACTTCAAATGAATGTAAATGCGACACTTCCTTGCTAGGAAATAGCGTATGCAGATGTCTACGTGTCGTAGCAATAGAGTTCTAATGCTCCTTAAACGCGATATCGCATCTCATTTCTACGTTTCATGACAAGGTATAGTATTCATTGCGAAGTGTTATGTATACCTATTATTCACTTCAAAAGAATGTAAATGCGACACTTCCATGCAAGGAAATAGCGTTTGCAGATGTTTACGTATCGAAGCAATAGAGTTCAAATGCTTCTTAAAACGAGATATTGCATCTCATATCTATGTTTCATGATAAGATATAATATTCATTGCGAAGTGTTATGCATTCCTCGTCTACGATTCAAATGAATGTAAATGCGACACTTCCATGCTAGGAAATAGCGTCTGCAGATGTCTACGTATCGTAGCAACAGAGTTCTAATGCTTCTTAAAACGCGATATCGCATCTCATTTCTACGTTTCATGACAAGGTATAGTATTCATTGCGAAGTGTTATGTATACCTATTATTCACTTCAAAAGAATGTAAATGCGACACTTCCTTGCAAGGAAATAGCGTTTGCAGATGTCTACGTATCGAAGCAATAGGGTTCAAATCCTTCTTAAAACGAGATATCGCATCTCATATCTATGTTTCATGATAAGATATAATATTCATTGCGAACTGTTATGCATTCCTCGTCTACGATTCAAATGAATGTAAATGCGACACCTCCTTGCTAGGAAATAGCGTTTGCAGATGTTTACGTATCGAAGCAATAGAGTTCAAATGCTTCTTAAAACGAGATATTGCATCTCATATCTATGTTTCATGATAAGATATAATATTCATGGCGAAGTGTTATGCATTCCTCGTCTACGATTCAAATGAATGTAAATGCGACACTTCCTTGCTAGGAAATAGCGTTTGCCGATGTCTACGTATCAAAGCAATAGAGTTCTTATGCTTCTTAAAACGCGTTATCGCATCTCATTTCTATGTTTCATGGTAAGATATAATATGATCTGCGAAGTGTTATGTATTCCACGCCTACACTTCAAATGAATGTAAATGCGACACTTCCTTGCTGGGAAATAGCGTTTGCAGATGTCTACGTATCGTAGGGATAGAGTTCATATGCTTCTTAAATCGTGATATCGCATCTCATTTCTATGTTTCATGGTAAGATATAATATGATTTGCGAAGTGTCATGTATTCCTCGTCTACACTTCAAATGAATGTAAATGCGACACTTCCTTGCAAGGAAATAGCGTTTGCAGATGTCTACGTATCGAAGCAATAGAGTTCAAATGCTCCTTAAAACGAGATATCGCATCTCATATCTATGTTTCATGATAAGATATAATATTCATTGCGAACTGTTATGCATTCCTCGTCTACGATTCAAATGAATGTAAATGCGACACTTCCTTGCTAGGAAATAGCGTTTGCAGATGTTTACGTATCGAAGCAATAGAGTTCAAATGCTTCTTAAAACGAGATATTGCATCTCATATCTAAGTTTCATGATAAGGTATAATTTCCATTGCGAAGTGTTATGCATTCCTCGATTACGATTCAAATGAATGTAAATGCGACTCTTCCTTGCTAGGAAATAGGGTTTGCAGATATTTACCTATCGTAGGGACAGAGTTCTAATACTTCTTAAAACGTGATATCGCATCTCATTTCTATGTTTCACGGTAAGATATAATATTCATTGCGAAGTGTTATGCATTCCTCGCCTACACTTCAAATGAATGTATATGCGACACTTCCTTGCTAGGAAATAGCGTTTGCAGATGTATACGTATCGTAGGGATAGAGTTGTAATGCTTCTTGTAACGTGATATCGTATCTCATTTCTATGTTTCATGGTAAGATATAATATGATTTGCGAAGTGTCATGTATTCCTCGTCTACACTTCAAATGAATGTAAATGCGACACTTCCTTGCTAGGAAATAGCGTTTGCAGATGTCTACGTGTCGTAGCAATAGAGTTCTAATGCTCCTTAAACGCGATATCGCATCTCATTTCTACGTTTCATGACAAGGTATAGTATTCATTGCGAAGTGTTATGTATACCTATTATTCACTTCAAAAGAATGTAAATGCGACACTTCCATGCAAGGAAATAGCGTTTGCAGATGTTTACGTATCGAAGCAATAGAGTTCAAATGCTTCTTAAAACGAGATATTGCATCTCATATCTATGTTTCATGATAAGATATAATATTCATTGCGAAGTGTTATGCATTCCTCGTCTACGATTCAAATGAATGTAAATGCGACACTTCCATGCTAGGAAATAGCGACTGCAGATGTCTACGTATCGTAGCAACAGAGTTCTAATGCTTCTTAAAACGCGATATCGCATCTCATTTCTACGTTTCATGACAGGGTATAGTATTCATTGCGAAGTGTTATGTATACCTATTATTCACTTCAAAAGAATGTAAATGCGACACTTCCTTGCTAGGAAATAGCGTTTGCAGATGTTTACGTATCGAAGCAACAGAGTTCAAATGCTTCTTAAAACGAGATATTGCATCTCATATCTATGTTTCATGATAAGATATAATATTCATGGCGAAGTGTTATGCATTCCTCGTCTACGATTCAAATGAATGTAAATGCGACACTTCCTTGCTAGGAAATAGCGTTTGCCGATGTCTACGTATCAAAGCAATAGAGTTCTTATGCTTCTTAAAACGCGTTATCGCATCTCATTTCTATGTTTCATGGTAAGATATAATATGATCTGCGAAGTGTTATGTATTCCACGCCTACACTTCAAATGAATGTAAATGCGACACTTCCTTGCTGGGAAATAGCATTTGCAGATGTCTACGTATCGTAGGGATAGAGTTCATATGCCTCTTAAATCGTGATATCGCATCTCATTTCTATGTTTCATGGTAAGATATAATATGATTTGCGAAGTGTCATGTATTCCTCGTCTACACTTCAAATGAATGTAAATGCGACACTTCCATGCCAGGAAATAGCGTCTGCAGATGTCTACGTATCGTAGCAATAGAGTTCTAATGCTTCTTAAAACGCGATATCGCATCTCATTTCTACATTTCATGACAAGGTATAGTATTCTTGCGAAGTGTTATGTATACCTATTATTCACTTCAAAAGAATGTAAATGCGACACTTCCTTGCAAGGAAATAGCATTTACAGATGTCTAGGTATCGAAGCAATGGGGTCCAAATGCTTCTTAAAACGAGATATCGCATCTCATATCTATGTTTCATGATAAGATATAATATTCATTGCGAAGTGTTATGCATTCCTCGTCTACGATTCAAATGAATGTAAATGCGACTCTTCCTAGCTAGGAAATAGCGTCTGCAGATGTTTACGTATCGTAGGGATAGAGTTCTAGTGCTTCTTAAAACGTGATATCGTGTCTCATTTCTATGTTTCATGATAAGGTATAATATTCATTGCGAAGTGTTATGTAAACCTCGCATTCACTTTAAAAGTATGTAAATGCGACACTTCCTTGCAAGGAAATAGCATTTATAGATGTCTACGTATCGAATCAATAGAGTTCAAATGCTTCTTAAAACGAGATATCGCATCTCATGTCTACGTTTCATGGTAAGATATAATATTCATTGCGAAGTGTCATGCATTCCTCGCCTACACTTCAAATGAATGTAAATGCGAAACTTCCTTGCTAGGAAATAGCGTTTGCAGATGTCTACGTATCAAAGCAATAGATTTCTTATGCTTCTTAAAACGCGATATCGCATCTCATTTCTATGTTTCATGGTAAGATATAATATGATTTGCGAAGTGTTATGTATTCCTCGCCTACACTTCAAATGAATGTAAATGCGAAACTTCCTTGCTAGGAAATAGCGTTTGCAGATGTCTACGTATCGTAGCAATAGATATCTAATGCTTCTTAAAACGCGATATCGCGTCTCATTTCTATGTTTCATGGTAAGATATAATATGATTTGCGAAGTGTCATGTATTCCTCGTCTACACATCAAATGAATGTAAATGCGACACTTCCTTGCTAGGAAATAGCGTTTGCAGATGTCTACGTATCGTAGCAATAGAGTTCTAATGCTTCTTAAAACGCGATATCGCATCTCATTACTATGTCGCATGATAAGATATAATATTCATTGTAAAGTGTTATGTATACCTCGTATTCACTTCAGAAGAATGTAAATGCGACATTTCCTTGCAAGGAAATAGCGTTTACAGATGTCTACGTATCGAAGCAATAGAGTTCAAATGCTTCTTAAAACGAGATATCGCATCTCATATCTATGTTTCATGATAAGATATAATATTCATTGCGAAGTGTTATGCATTCCTCGTCTACGATTCAAATGAATGTAAATGCGACACTTCCTTGCAAGGAAATGGCGTTTGCAGATGTCTACGTATCGTAGCAATAGAGTTCTTATGATTCTTATAACGCGATATCGCATCTCATTTCTATGTTTCATGGTAAGATATAATATGATTTGCGAAGTGTTATGTATTCTTCGCCTACACTTCAAATGAATATAATTGCGATACTTCCTTGCAAGGAAATGGAGTTTGCAGATGTCTACGTATCGAAGCAATAGAGTTCAAATGCTTCTTAAAACGCGATATCGCATCTCATTTCTATGTTTCATGGTAAGATATAATATGATTTGCGAAGTGTTATGTATTCCTCGTCTACACTTCAAATGAATGTAAATGCGACACTTCCTTGCAAGTAAATTGCGTTTGCAGATGTCTACGTATCGTAGCAATAGAGTTCATATGATTCCTAAACGCGCTATCGCATCTCATTTCTATGTTTCATGGTAATATATAATATGATTTGCAGTGTGTTATGTTTTCCTCGTCCACAATTCAGATGAATGTAAATGCGACACTTCCTTGCAAGGACAATAGCGCTTGCAGATGTCTACCTATCGTAGCAATAGAGTTCTAATGCTTCTTAAAACGCGATATCGCATTTCATTTCTATGCTTCATGGTAAGATATAATATGATTTGCGAAGTGTTATGCATTCCTCGTCTACACTTCAAATGAATGTAAATGAGACACTTCCATGCAAGGAAATAGCGTTTGCAGATGTCTACGTATCGAGGCAATAGAGTTCAAATGCTTCTTAAAACGCGATATCGCATCTCATTTATATGTTTCATGGTAAGATATAATATGATTTGCGAAGTGTCATGTATTCCTCGTCTACACTTCAAATGAATGTAAATGCGACACTTCCTTGCTAGGAAATAGCGTCAGCAGATGTCTAGGTATCATAGCAATAGAGTTCAAATGCTTCTTAAAACGAGATATTGCATCTCATATCTATGATTCATGATAAGATATAATATTCATTGCGAAGTGTTATGCATTTCTCGTCTACGATTCAAATGAATGTAAATGCGACACTTCCTTGCAAGGAAATAGCGTTTTCAGATGTCTACGTATCGTAGCAATAGAGTTCTTATGATTCTTAAAACGCGATATCGCATCTCATTTCTATGTTTCATGGTAAGATATAATATGATTTGCGAAGTGTTATGTATTCCTCGTCTACACTTCAAATGAATGTAAATGCGACACTTCCTTGCAAGGAAATAGCGTTTGCAGATGTCTACGTATCGAAGCAATAGAATTCAAATGCTTCTTAAAACGATAATATTGCATCTCATATCTGTGTTTCATGATAAGATATAATATTCATTGCGAAGTGTTATGCATTCCTCGTCTACGAATGAAATGGACGTTAATGCGATACTTCCTTGATAGGAAATAGCGTTTGCAGATGTCTACGTATCATAGCAATAGAGTTCTGATGCTTCTTAAAACGCGATATCGCATCTCATTACTATGTTGCATGATAAGATACAATATTCATTGTAAAGTGTTATGTATACCTCGTATTCACTTCAGAAGACTGTAAATGCGACACTTCCTTGCAAGGAAATAGCGTTTGCAGATGTCTACGTATCGTAGCAATAGGGTTCTAATGCTGCTTAAAACGCGATATCGCATCTCATTTGTACGTTTCATGACAAGGTATAGTATTCATTGCGATGTATTATGTGTACCCATTATTCACTTCGAAAAAATGTAAATGCGACACTTCCTCGCAAGGAAATAGCGTCTGCAGATGTCTACGTATCGTAGCAATAGATTTCTAATGCTTCTTAAAACGCGATATCGCATCTCATTTCTATGTTTCATGGTAAGATATAATATGATTTGCGAAGTGTTATGTATTCCTCGTCTACACTTCAAAGGAATGTGAATGCGACACTTACTCGCTAGGAAATAGCATTTACAGGTGTCTACGTATCGAAGCAATAGGGTCCAAATGCTTCTTAAAACGAGATATCGCATCTCATATCTATGTTTCATGATAAGATATAATATTCATTTGCTAAGTGTTATGCATTCCTCGTCTACGATTCAAATGAATGTGAATGCGACACTTCCCTGCTAGGAAATAGCGTTTGCAGATGTCTACGTATCGTAGGGATAGAGTTCTAATGCTTCTTAAAACGTGATATCGTGTCTCATTTCTATGTTTCATGATAAGGTATAATATTCATTGCGAAGTGCTATGTAAACCTCGCATTCACTTTAAAAGTATGTAAATGCGACACTTCCTTGCAAGGAAATAGCATTTACAGATGTCTAAGTATCGAAGCAATAGAGTTCAAATGCTTCTTAAAACGAGATATCGCATCTCATATCTATGTTTCATGATAAGATATAATATTCATTGCGAAGTGTTATGCATTCCTCGTCTACGATTCAATTGAATGTAAATGCGACTCTTCCTAGCTAGGAAATAGCGACTGCAGATGTTTACGTATCGTAGGGATAGAGTTCTAGTGCTTCTTAAAACGTGATATCGTGTCTCATTTCTATGTTTCATGATAAGGTATAATATTCATTGCGAAGTGTTATGTAAACCTCGCATTCACTTTAAAAGTATGTAAATGCGACACTTCCTTGCAAGGAAATAGCATTTACAGATGTGTACGTATCGAAGCAATAGAGTTCAAATGCTTCTTAAAACGAGATATCGCATCTCATATCTACGTTTCATGGTAAGATATAATATTCATTGCGAAGTGTCATGCATTCCTCGCCTACACTTCAAATGAATGTAAATGCGAAACTTCCTCGCAAGGAAATAGCGTCTGCAGATGTCTAGGTATCGTAGCAATAGAGTTCTAATGCTTCTTAAAACGCGATATCGCATCTCATTTCTATGTTTCATGGTAAGATATAATATGATTTGCGAAGTGTTATGTATTCCTCGTCTACACTTCAAATAAATGTAAATGCGACACTTCCTTGCAAGGAAATAGCGTTTGCAAATGTCTACCTATCGTAGCAATAGAGTTCTTATGATTCTTAAAACGCGATATCGCATCTCATTTCTATGTTTCATGGTAAGATATAATATTCATTGCGAAGTGTTATGCACTCCTCGTATACGATTCAAATGAATGTAAATGCGACACTTCCTTCCAAGGAAATAGCGTATGCAGATTTCTACGTATCGTAGCAATAGAGTACTTATGTTTCTTAAAACGCGATATCGCATCTCATTTCTATGTTTCATGGTAAGATATAATATGATTTGCGAAGTGTTATGTATTCCTCGTCTACACTTCATATGAATGTAAATGCGACATTTCCTTGCAAGGAAATAGCGTTTGCAGATTTCTACGTATCAAAGCAATAGAGCTCTTACGATTCTTAAAACGCGATATCGCATCTCATTTCTACGTTTCATGACAAGGTATAGTATTCATTGCGAAGTGTTATGTATACCTATTATACACTTCAAAAGAATGTAAATGCGACACTTCCTTGCAAGGAAATAGCGTTTGCAGATATCTACGTATCGAAGCAATAGGGTTCAAGTCCTTCTTAAAACGAGATATCGCATCTCATATCTATGTTTCATGATAATATATAATATTCATGGCGAAGTGTTATGCATTCCTCGTCTACGATTCAAATGAATGTAAATGCGACACTTCCATGCTAGGAAATAGCGTCTGCAGATGTCTACGTATCGTAGCAATAGAGTTCTAATGCTTCTTAAAACGCGATATCGCATCCCATTTCTATGTTTCATGGTAAGATATAATATGATCTGCGAAGTGTTATGTATTCCACGCCTACACTTCAAATGAATGTAAATGCGAAACTTCCTTGCTAGGAAATAGCGTTTGCAGATGTCTACGTATCGTAGCAATAGATTTCTAATGCTTCTTAAAACGAGATATTGCATCTCTTATCTATGTTTCATGATAAGATATAATATTCATTGCGAAGTGTTATGCATTCCTCGTCTACGATTCAAATGAAAGTAAATGCGACACTTCCTTGCAAGGAAATAGCGTTTGCAGATGTCTACGTATCGTAGCAATAGATTTCTAATGCTTCTTAAAACGCGATATCGCATCTCATTTCTATGTTTCATGGTAAGATATAATATGATTTGCGAAGTGTTATGTATTCCTCGTCTACACTTCAAAGGAATGTGAATGCGACACTTACTCGCTAGGAAATAGCATTTACAGGTGTCTACGTATCGAAGCAATAGGGTCCAAATGCTTCTTAAAACGAGATATCGCATCTCATATCTATGTTTCATGATAAGATATAATATTCATTTGCTAAGTGTTATGCATTCCTCGTCTACGATTCAAATGAATGTGAATGCGACACTTCCTTGCTAGGAAATAGCGTTTGCAGATGTCTACGTATCGTGGGAATAGAGTTCTAATGCTTCTTAAAACGTGATATCGCATCTCATTTCTATGTTTCATGGTAAGATATAATATTCATTGCAAAGTGTAATGCATTCCTCGTCTACGATTCAAATGAATGTAAATGCGAGACTTCCTTGCAAGGAAATGGCGTTTGCAGATGTCTACGTATCGTAGCAATAGAGTTCTTATGATTCTTAAAACGCGATATCGCATCTCATTTCTATGTTTCATGGTAAGATATAATATGATTTGCGAAGTGTTATGTATTCCTCGTCTACACTTCAAATGAATGTAAATGCGACACTTCCTTGCAAGTAAATTGCGTTTGCAGATGTCTACGTATCGTAGCAATAGAGTTCTTATGATTCCTAAAACGCGATATCGCACCTCATTTCTATGTTTCATGGTAAGATATAATATGATTTGCAGTGTGTTATGTTTTCCTCGTCCACAATTCAGATGAATGTAAATGCGACACTTCCTTGTAAGGACAATAGCGCTTGCAGATGTCTACCTATCGTAGCAATAGAGTTCTAATGCTTCTTAAAACGCGATATCGCATTTCATTTCTATGTTTCATGGTAAGATATAATATGATTTGCGAAGTGTTACGCATTCCTCGTCTACGATTCAAATGAATGTAAATGCGACACTTCCTTGCAAGGAAATAGCGTTTTCAGATGTCTACGTATCGTAGCAATAGAGTTCTTATGATTCTTAAAACGCGATATCGCATCTCATTTCTATGTTTCATGGTAAGATATAATATGATTTGCGAAGTGTTATGTATTCCTCGTCTACACTTCAAATGAACGTAATTGCGACACTTCCTTGCAAGGAAATAGCGTTTGCAGATGTCTACGTATCGAAGCAATAGAATTCAAATGCTTCTTAAAACGAGATATTGCATCTCATATCTGTGTTTCATGATAAGATATAACATTCATTGCGAAGTGTTATGCTTTCCTCGTCTACGAATGAAATGGACGTTAATGCGATACTTCCTTGATAGGAAATAGCGTTTGCAGATGTCTACGTATCATAGCAATAGAGTTCTGATGCTTCGTAAAACGCGATATCGCATCTCATTACTATGTTGCATGATAAGATATAATATTCATTGTAAAGTGTTATGTATAGCTCGTATTCACTTCAGACGAATGTAAATGCGACACTTTCTTGCAAGGAAATAGCGTTTGCAGATGTCTACGTATCGTAGCAATAGAGTTCTAATGCTTCTTAAAACGCGATATCGCATCTCATTTCTGTGTTGCATGATAGGATATAATTTTCATTGTGAAGTGTTATGTATACCTCTTATACGATTCAAGTGAATGTAAATGCGACACTTCCTTCCAAGGAAATAGCGTATGCAGATTTCTACGTATCGTAGCAATAGAGTACTTATGTTTCTTAAAACGCGATATCGCATCTCATTTCTATGTTTCATGGTAAGATATAATATGATTTGCGAAGTGTTATGTATTCCTCGTCTACACTTCATATGAATGTAAATGCGACACTTCCTTGCAAGGAAATAGCGTTTGCAGATTTCTACGTGTCAAAGCAATAGAGCTCTTACGATTCTTAAAACGCGATATCGCATCTCATTTCTATGTTTCATGGTAAGATATAATATTCATTGCGAAGTGTTATGTATTCCTCGTCTACACTTCATATGAATGTAAATGCGACACTTCCTTGCAAGGAAATAGCGTTTGCAGATTTCTACGTATCAAAGCAATAGAGCTCTTACGATTCTTAAAACGCGATATCGCATCTCATTTCTATGTTTCATGGTAAGATATAATATGATCTACGAAGTGTTATGTATTCCTCGTCCACACTTCAAATGAATGTAAATGCGACACTTCCTAGCAAGGGAATAGCGTTTGCAGATGTCTACGTATCGTAGAAATAGAGTTCTAATGCTTCTTAAAACGCGATATCGCATCTCATTTCTATGTTTCATGGTAAGATATAATATGACTTGCAGAGTGTGATGTATTCCTCGTCTACACTTCAAATGAATGTGAATGCGACACTTCCTCGCTAGGAAATAGCGTTTGCATATGTCTACGTATCGTAGCAATAGAGTTCTTATGATTCTTAAAACGCGATATCGCATCTCATTTCTATGTTTCATGGTAAGATATAATATTCATTGCGAAGTGTTATGCATTCCTCGTCTACGATTCAAATGAAAGTAAATGCGAAACTTCCTTGCTAGGAAATAGCGTTTGCAGATGTCTACGTATCGTAGCAATAGATTTCTAATGCTCCTTAAAACGCGATATCGCATCTCATTTCTATGTTTCATGGTAAGATATAATATTCATTGCGAAGTGTCATGCATTCCTCGCCTACACTTCAAATGAATGTAAATGCGACACTTCCTTGCAAAGAAATAGCGTTTGCAGATGTCTACGTATCGTAGCAATAGAGTTCTAATGCTTCTTAAAACGCGATATCGCATCTCATTTCTATGTTTCATGGTAAGATATAATATGACTTGCAATGTGTGATGTATTCCTCGTCTACACTTCAAATGAATGTAAATGCGACACTTCCTTGCAAGGAAATAGCGTCTGCAGATGTTTACGTATCGTAGCAATAGAGTTCTTATGATCCTTAAAACGCGATATTGCATCTCATTTCAATGTTTCATGGTAAGATATAATATGATTTGCGAAGTGTTATGTATGCCTCGTCTACACTTCAAAGGAATGTGAATGCGACACTTCCTCGCTCGGAAATAGCGTTTGCTGATGTCTGCGTATCGTAGCAGTAGATTTCTAATGCTTCTTAAAACGCGATATCGCATCTGATTTCTTTGTTTCATGGTAAGATATAATATGATTTGCGAAGTGTCATGTATTCCTCGTCTACACTTCAAATGAATGCAAATGCGACACTTCCTTGCTAGGAAATAGCGTCTGCAGATGTCTAGGTATCGTAGCATTAGAAATCAAATGCTTCTTAAAACGAGATATTGCATCTCATATCTATGTTTCATGATAAGATATAATATTCATTGCGAAGTGTTATGCACCCCTCGTATACGATTAAAATGAATTTAAATGCGACACTTCCTTCCAAGGAAATAGCGTTTGCAGTTGTCTACGTATCGTAGCAGTAGAGTTCTTATGATTCTTGAAACGCGATATCGCATCTCATTTCTATGTTTCATGGTAAGATATAATATGATTTGCGAAGTGTTATGTATTCCTCGTCTACACTTCATATGAATGTGAATGCGACACTTCCTCGCTAGGAAATAGCGTTTGCAGATGTCTACGTATCGTAGCAATAGAGTTCTTATGATTCTTAAAACGCGATATCGCATCTCATTTCTATGCTTCATGGTAAGATATAATATGATTTGCGAAGTGTTATTGCATTCCTCGTCTACGATACAAATGAATGTAAATGCGACACTTCCTTGCAAGGAAATAGCGTTTGCAGATGTCTACGTATCGTAGGAACAGAGTTCAATTGCTTCTTAAAACGAGATATTGCATCTCATATCTATGTTTCATGATAAGATATAATATTCATTGCGAAGTGTTATGCATTCCTCGTCTACGATTCAAATGAAAGTAAATGCGACACTTCCTTGCAAGGAAATAGCGTTTGCAGATGTCTACGTATCGTAGCAATAGATTTCTAATGCTTCTTAAAACGCGACATCGCATCTCATTTCTATGTTTCATGGTAAGATATAATATGATTTGCGAAGTGTTATGTATTCCTCGTCTACACTTCAAAGGAATGTGGTTGCGACACTTACTCGCTAGGAAATAGCGTTTGCAGATGTCTATGTATCGTAGCAATAGATTTCTAATGCTTCTTAAAACGCGATATCGCATCTCATTTCTATGTTTCATGGTAAGATATAATATGATTTGCGAAGTGTTATGTATTCCTCGTCTACACTTCAAATGAATGTGAATGCGACACTTCCTCGCTAGGAAATAGCGTTTGCAGATGTCTACGTATCGTAGCAGTAGAGTTCTTATGATTCTTAGAACGCGATATCGCATCTCATATCTATGTTTCATGGTAAGATATAATATGATTTGCGAAGTGTTATGTATTCCTCGTCTACACTTCAAATTAATGTGAATGCGACACTTCCTCGCTAGGAAGTAGCGTTTGCAGATGTCTACGTATCGTAGCAATAGAGTACTTATGTTTCTTAAAACGCGATATCGCATCTCATTTCTATGGTTCATGGTAAGATATAATATGATTTGCGAAGTGTTATGTATTCCTCGTCTACACTTCATATGAATGTAAATGCGACTCTTCCTTGCAAGGAAATAGCGTTTGCAGATTTCTACGTATCAAAGCAATAGAGCACTTACGATTCTTAAAACGCGATATCGCATCTCATTTCTATGTTTCATGGTAAGATATAATATGTTCTGCGAAGTGTTATGTATGCCTCGTCTACACTTCAAAGGAATGTGAATGCGACACTTTCTCGCTCGGAAATAGCGTTTGCAGATGTCTACGTATCGTAGCAGTAGATTTCTAATGCTTCTTAAAACGCGATATCGCATCTGATTTCTTTGTTTCATGGTAAGATATAATATGATTTGCGAAGTGTCATGTATTCCTCGTCTACGATTCAAATGAATGTAAATGCGACACTTCCTTGCAAGGAAATAGCGTTTGCAGATGTCTACGTATCGTAGGAACAGAGTTCAATTGCTTCTTAAAACGAGATATTGCATCTCATATCTATGTTTCATGATAAGATATAATATTCATTGCGAAGTGTTATGCATTCCTCGTCTACGATTCAAATGAAAGTAAATGCGACACTTCCTTGCAAGGAAATAGCGTTTGCAGATGTCTACGTATCGTAGCAATAGATTTCTAATGCTTCTTAAAACGCGATATCGCATCTCATTTCTATGTTTCATGGTAAGATATAATATGATTTGCGAAGTGTTATGTATTCCTCGTCTACACTTCAAATGAATGTGAATGCGACACTTCCTCGCTAGGAAATAGCTTTTGCAGATGTCTACGTATCGTAGCAGTAGAGTTCTTATGATTCTTAAAACGCGATATCGCATCTCATATCTATGTTTCATGGTAAGATATAATATGATTTGCGAAGCGTTATGTATTCCTCGTCTACACTTCAAATGAATGTGAATGCGACACTTCCTCGCTAGGAAGTAGCGTTTTCAGATGTCTACGTATCGTAGCAATAGAGTTCTTATGATTCTTAAAACGCGATATCGCATCTCATTTCTATGTTTCATGGTAAGATATAATATGATTTGCGAAGTGTTATGCACTCCTCGTATACGATTCAAATGAATGTAAATGCGACACTTCCTTCAAGGAAATAGCGTATGCAGATTTCTACGTATCGTAGCAATAGAGTACTTATGTTTCTTAAAACGCGATATCGCATCTCATTTCTATGTTTCATGGTAAGATATAATATGACTTGCAAAGTGTGATGTATTCCTCGTCTACACTTCAAATGAATGTAAATGCGACACTTCCTTGCAAGGAAATAGCGTCTGCAGATGTTTACGTATCGTAGCAATAGAGTTCTTATGATTCTTAAAACGCGATATTGCATCTCGTTTCTATGTTTCATGGTAAGATATAATATGATTTGCGAAGTGTTTATGTATGCCTCGTCTACACTTCAAAGGAAAGTGAATGCGACACTTTCTCGCTCGGAAATAGCGTTTGCAGATGTCTACGTATCGTAGCAATAGAGTTCTTATGATTCCTAAAACGCGATATCGCACCTCATTTCTATGTTTCATGGTAAGATATAATATGATTTGCTGTGTGTTATGTTTTCCTCGTCCACAATTCAGATGAATGTAAATGCGACACTTCCTTGTAAGGACAATAGCGCTTGCAGATGTCTACCTATCGTAGCAATAGAGTTCTAATGCTTCTTAAAACGCGATATCGCATTTCATTTCTATGTTTCATGGTAAGATATAATATGATTTGCGAAGTGTTACGCATTCCTCGTCTACGATTCAAATGAATGTAAATGCGACACTTCCTTGCAAGGAAATAGCGTTTTCAGATGTCTACGTATCGTAGCAATAGAGTTCTTATGATTCTTAAAACGCGATATCGCATCTCATTTCTATGTTTCATGGTAAGATATAATATGATTTGCGAAGTGTTATGTATTCCTCGTCTACACTTCAAATGAACGTAATTGCGACACTTCCTTGCAAGGAAATAGCGTTTGCAGATGTCTACGTATCGAAATAATAGAATTCAAATGCTTCTTAAAACGAGATATTGCATCTCATATCTGTGTTTCATGATAAGATATAACATTCATTGCGAAGTGCTATGCTTTCCTCGTCTACGAATGAAATGGACGTTAATGCGATACTTCCTTGATAGGAAATAGCGTTTGCAGATGTCTACGTATCATAGCAATAGAGTTCTGATGCTTCGTAAAACGCGATATCGCATCTCATTACTATGTTGCATGATAAGATATAATATTCATTGTAAAGTGTTATGTATACCTCGTATTCACTTCAGACGAATGTAAATGCGACACTTTCTTGCAAGGAAATAGCGTTTGCAGATGTCTACGTATCGTAGCAATAGAGTTCTAATGCTTCTTAAAACGCGATATCGCATCTCATTTCTGTGTTGCATGATAGGATATAATTTTCATTGTAAAGTGTTATGTATACCTCGTATACGATTCAAGTGAATGTAAATGCGACACTTCCTTCCAAGGAAATAGCGTATGCAGATTTCTACGTATCGTAGCAATAGAGTACTTATGTTTCTTAAAACGCGATATCGCATCTCATTTCTATGTTTCATGGTAAGATATAATATGATTTGCGAAGTGTTATGTATTCCTCGTCTACACTTCATATGAATGTAAATGCGACACTTCCTTGCAAGGAAATAGCGTTTGCAGATTTCTACGTATCAAAGCAATAGAGCTCTTACGATTCTTAAAACGCGATATCGCATCTCATTTCTATGTTTCATGGTAAGATATAATATGATCTGCGAAGTGTTATGTATTCCTCGTCTACACTTCATATGAATGTAAATGCGACACTTCCTTGCAAGGAAATAGCGTTTGCAGATTTCTACGTATCAAAGCAATAGAGCTCTTACGATTCTTAAAACGCGATATCGCATCTCATTTCTATGTTTCATGGTAAGATATAATATGATCTACGAAGTGTTATGTATTCCTCGTCCACACTTCAAATGAATGTAAATGCGACACTTCCTAGCAAGGAAATAGCGTTTGCAGATGTCTACGTATCGTAGCAATAGAGTTCTAATGCTTCTTAAAACGCGATATCGCATCTCATTTCTATGTTTCATGGTAACATATAATATGACTTGCAGAGTGTGATGTATTCCTCGTCTACACTTCAAATGAATGTGAATGCGACACTTCCTCGCTAGGAAATAGCGTTTGCATATGTCTACGTATCGTAGCAATAGAGTTCTTATGATTCTTAAAACGCGATATCGCATCTCATTTCTATGTTTCATGGTAAGATATAATATTCATTGCGAAGTGTTATGCATTCCTCGTCTACGATTCAAAATGAAAGTAAATGCGACACTTCCTTGCAAGGAAATAGCGTTTGCAGATGTCTACGTATCGTAGCAATAGATTTCTAATGCTTCTTAAAACGCGATATCGCATCTCATTTCTATGTTTCATGGTAAGATATAATATTCATTGCGAAGTGTTATGCATTCCTCGTCTACGATTCAAATGAAAGTAAATGTGACACTTCCTTGCAAGGAAATAGCGTTTGCAGATGTCTACGTATCGTAGCAATAGATTTCTAATGCTTCTTAAAACGCGATATCGCATCTCATTTCTATGTTTCATGGTAAGATATAATATGATTTGCGAAGTGTTATGTATGCCTCGTCTACACTTCAAAGGAAAGTGAATGCGACACTTTCTCGCTCGGAAATAGCGTTTGCAGATGTCTACGTATCGTAGCAGTAGATTTCTAATGCTTCTTAAAACGCGATATCGCATCTGATTTCTGTGTTTCATGGTAAGATATAATATGATTTGCGAAGTGTCATGTATTCCTCGTCTACACTTCAAATGAATGCAAGTGCGACACTTCCATGCTAGGAAATAGCGTCTGCAGATGTCTAGGTATCGTAGCAATAGAGTTCAAATGCTTATTAAAACGAGATATTGCATCTCATACCTATGTTTCATGATAAGATATAATATTCATTGCGAAGTGTTATGCATTCCTCGTCTACGATTCTAATGAATGTAAATGCGACACTTCCTTGCAAGGAAATAACGTTTGCAGATGTCTACGTATCGCAGCAGTAGAGTTCTTATGATTCTTAAAACGCGATATAGCATCTCATTTCTATGTTTAATGGTAAGATATAATATGATTTGCGAAGTGTCATGTATTCCTCATCTACACTTCAAATGAATGCAAATGCGACACTTCCTTGCTAGGAAATAGCGTCTGCAGATGTTGAGGTATCGTAGCAATAGAGTTCAAATGCTTCTTAAAACGAGATATTGCATCTCATATCTATGTTTCATGATAAGATATAATATTCATTGCGAAGTGTTATCCACTCCTCGTATACGATTCAAATGAATGTAAATGCGACACTTCCTTCAAGGAAATAGCGTATGCAGATTTCTACGTATCGTAGCAATAGAGTACTTATGTTTCTTAAAACGCGATATCGCATCTCATTTCTATGTTTCATGGTAAGATATAATATGATTTGCGAAGTGTTATGTATTCCTCGTCTACACTTCAAATGAACGTAATTGCGACACTTCCTTGCGAGGAAATAGCGTTTGCAGATGTCTACGTATCGAAGCAATAGAATTCAAATGCTTCTTAAAACGAGATATTGCATCTCATATCTGTGTTTCATGATAAGATATAACATTCATTGCGAAGTGCTATGCTTTCCTCGTCTACGAATGAAATGGACGTTAATGCGATACTTCCTTGATAGGAAATAGCGTTTGCAGATGTCTACGTATCATAGCAATAGAGTTCTGATGCTTCGTAAAACGCGATATCGCATCTCATTACTATGTTGCATGATAAGATATAATATTCATTGTAAAGTGTTATGTATACCTCGTATTCACTTCAGACGAATGTAAATGCGACACTTTCTTGCAAGGAAATAGCGTTTGCAGATGTCTACGTATCGTAGCAATAGAGTTCTAATGCTTCTTAAAACGCGATATCGCATCTCATTTCTATGTTTCATGGTAAGATATAATATGACTTGCAGAGTGTGATGTATTCCTCGTCTACACTTCAAATGAATGTGAATGCGACACTTCCTCGCTAGGAAATAGCGTTTGCATATGTCTACGTATCGTAGCAATAGAGTTCTTATGATTCTTAAAAACGCGATATCGCATCTCATTTCTATGTTTCATGGTAAGATATAATATTCATTGCGAAGTGTTATGCATTCCTCGTCTACGATTCAAATGAAAGTAAATGCGACACTTCCTTGCAAGGAAATAGCGTTTGCAGATGTCTACGTATCGTAGCAATAGATTTCTAATGCTTCTTAAAACGCGATATCGCATCTCATTTCTATGTTTCATGGTAAGATATAATATTCATTGCGAAGTGTTATGCATTCCTCGTCTACGATTCAAATGAAAGTAAATGCGACACTTCCTTGCAAGGAAATAGCGTTTGCAGATGTCTACGTATCGTAGCAATAGATTTCTAATGCTTCTTAAAACGCGATATCGCATCTCATTTCTATGTTTCATGGTAAGATATAATATGATTTGCGAAGTGTTATGTATTCCTCGTCTACACTTCAAAGGAATGTGGTTGCGACACTTACTCGCTAGGAAATAGCGTTTGCAGATGTCTACGTATCGTAGCAATAGATTTCTAATGCTTCTTAAAACGCGATATCGCATCTCATTTCTATGTTTCATGGTAAGATATAATATGATTTGCGAAGTGTTATGTATTCCTCGTCTACACTTCAAATGAATGTGAATGCGACACTTCCTCGCTAGGAAATAGCGTTTGCAGATGTCTACGTATCGTAGCAGTAGAGTTCTTATGATTCTTAAAACGCGATATCGCATCTCATATCTATGTTTCATGGTAAGATATAATATGATTTGCGAAGTGTTATGTATTCCTCGTCTACACTTCAAATGAATGTGAATGCGACACTTCCTCGCTAGGAAGTAGCGTTTTCAGATGTCTACGTATCGTAGCAATAGAGTTCTTATGATTCTTAAAACGCGATATCGCATCCCATTTCTATGTTTCATGGTAAGATATAATATGATTTGCGAAGTGTTATGCACTCCTCGTATACGATTCAAATGAATGTAAATGCGACACTTCCTTCAAGGAAATAGCGTATGCAGATTTCTACGTATCGTAGCAATAGAGTACTTATGTTTCTTAAAACGCGATATCGCATCTCATTTCTATGTTTCATGGTAAGATATAATATGACTTGCAAAGTGTGATGTATTCCTCGTCTACACTTCAAATGAATGTAAATGCGACACTTCCTTGCAAGGAAATAGCGTCTGCAGATGTTTACGTATCGTAGCAATAGAGTTCTTATGATTCTTAAAACGCGATATTGCATCTCGTTTCTATGTTTCATGGTAAGATATAATATGATTTGCGAAGTGTTATGTATGCCTCGTCTACACTTCAAAGGAAAGTGAATGCGACACTTTCTCGCTCGGAAATAGCGTTTGCAGATGTCTACGTATCGTAGCAGTAGATTTCTAATGCTTCTTAAAACGCGATATCGCATCTGATTTCTGTGTTTCATGGTAAGATATAATATGATTTGCGAAGTGTCATGTATTCCTCGTCTACACTTCAAATGAATGCAAATGCGACACTTCCATGCTAGGAAATAGCGTCTGCAGATGTCTAGGTATCGTAGCAATAGAGTTCAAATGCTTATTAAAACGA
>NW_027490295.1:53443-146195 GCF_050948175.1 Xylocopa sonorina
TCATGAAACATAGATATGTGATGCAATATCTCGTTTTAAGAAGCATCTGAACTCTATTCCTAAGATACGTAGACATCTGCAAACGCTATTTCCTTGCAAGGAAGTGTCGCATTTACATTCATTTGAATCGTAGACGAGGAATGCATAACACTTCGCAAATCATATTATATCTTACCATGAAACATAGAAATGAGATGCGATATCGCGTTTTAAGAATCATAAGAACTCTATTGCTACGATACGTAGACATTTGCAAACGCTATTTCCTAGCGAGGAAGTGTCGCAATCACATTCATTTCAAGTGTAGACGAGGAATACATAACACTTCGCAAATCATATTATATCTTACCATGAAACATAGAAATGAGATGCGATATCGCGTTTTAAGAAGCATTTGAACTCTATTGCTTCGATACGTAGACATCTGCAAACTCTATTTCCTTGCAAGGAAGTGTCGCAATTATATTCATTTGAAGTGTAGACGAGGAATACATAACACTTCGCAAATCATATTATATCTTACCATGAAACATAGAAATGAGATGCGATATCGCGTTTTAAGAATCATAAGAACTCTATTGCTACGATACGTAGACATCTGCAAACGCCATTTCCTTGCAAGGAAGTGTCGCATTTACATTCATTTGAAGTGTAGGCGTGGAATACATAACACTTCGCAAATCATATTATATCTTACCATGAGACATAGAAATGAGATGCGATATCTCGTTTTAAGAAGCATTTGAACTCTATTGCTTCGATACGTAGACATCTGTAAATGCTATTTCCTAGAGAGTAAGTGTCGCATTCACATTCCTTTGAAGTGTAGACGAGGAATACACAACACTTCGCAAATCATATTATATCTTACCATGAAACATAGAAATGAGATGCGATATCGCGTTTTAAGAATCATAAGAACTCTAATGCTACGATACCTAGACATCTGCAGACGCTATTTCCTAGCAAGGAAGTGTCCCATTTGCATTCATTTGAAGTGTAGACGAGGAATACATGACACTTCGCAAATCATATTATATCTTACCATGAATCAAAGAAATCAGATGCGATATCACGTTCTAAGAAGCATTAGAACACTATCCCTACGATACGTAGACATCTGCAAACGCTATTTCCTAGCAAGGAAGTGTCGCATTCACATTCATTTGAATCCTAGACGAGAAATGCATAACACTTAGCAAATGAATATTATATCTTATCATGAAACATAGATATGAGATGCGATATCTCGTTTTAAGAAGCATTTGGACCCTATTGCTTCGATACGTAGACACCTGTAAATGCTATTTCCTAGCGAGTAAGTGTCGCATTCACATTCCTTTGAAGTGTAGACGAGGAATACACAACACTTCGCAAATCATATTATATCTTACCATGAAACATAGAAATGAGATGCGATATCGCGTTTTAAGAAGCATTAGAAATCTGTTGCTACGATACGTAGACATCTGCAAACGCTATTTCCTTGCAAGGAAGTGTCGCATTTACTTTCATTTGAATCGTAGACGAGGAATGCATAACACTTCGCAATGAATATTATATCTTATCATGAAACATAGATATGTGATGCAATATCTCGTTTTAAGAAGCATCTGAACTCTATTCCTAAGATACGTAGACATCTGCAAACGCTATTTCCTTGCAAGGAAGTGTCGCATTTACATTCATTTGAATCGTAGACGAGGAATGCATAACACTTCGCAAATCATATTATATCTTACCATGAAACATAGAAATGAGATGCGATATCGCGTTTTAAGAATCATAAGAACTCTATTGCTACGATACGTAGACATTTGCAAACGCTATTTCCTAGCGAGGAAGTGTCGCAATCACATTCATTTCAAGTGTAGACGAGGAATACATAACACTTCGCAAATCATATTATATCTTACCATGAAACATAGAAATGAGATGCGATATCGCGTTTTAAGAAGCATTTGAACTCTATTGCTTCGATACGTAGACATCTGCAAACTCTATTTCCTTGCAAGGAAGTGTCGCAATTATATTCATTTGAAGTGTAGACGAGGAATACATAACACTTCGCAAATCATATTATATCTTACCATGAAACATAGAAATGAGATGCGATATCGCGTTTTAAGAAGCATAAGAACTCAATTGCTACGATACGTAGACATCTGCAAACGCTATTACCTTGCAAGGAAGTGTCGCATTTACATTCATTTGAAGTGTAGGCGAGGAATACATAACACTTCGCAAATCATATTATATCTTACCATGAAACATAGAAATGAGATGCGATATCGCGATTTAAGAAGCACAAGAACTCTATTGCTTTGATACGTAGACATCTGCAAACGCTACTTCCTAGCAAGGAAGTGTCGCATTTACATTCATTTGAATCGTAGACGAGGAATGCATAACACTTCGCAATGAATATTATATCTTACCATGAAACATAGAAATGGGATGTGATACCTCGTCTTAAGAAGCATTTGAACTCTACTGCTTCGATACGTAGACATCTGCAAACGCTATTTCCTTGCAAGGAAGTGTCGCATTCACATTCTTCTGAAGTGAATACGAGGTATACATAACACTTTACAATGAATATTATATCTTATCATGCAACATAGTATCGAGATGCGATATCGCGTTTTAAGAAGCATGAGAACTCTATTGCAACGATACGTAGACATCAGCAAACGCTATTTCCTAGCAAGGAAGTGTCGCATTTACATTCATTTGAAGTGTAGACGAGGAATACATAACACTTCGCAAATCATATTATATCTTACCATGAAACATAGAAATGTGATGCGATATCGCGTTTTAAGAAGCATAAGAACTCTATTGCTTTGATACCTAGACATCTGCAAACGCTATTTCCTTGCCAGGAAGTGTCGCATTTACATTCATTTGAAGTGTAGACGAGGAATGCAAAACACTTCGCAATGAATATTATATCTTACCATGAAACATAGGAATGAGATGCAATATCTCGTATTAAGAAGCATTTGAACTGTAGCATTTACATTCTTCTGAAGAGAATACGAGGTATACATAACACTTTACAATTAATATTATATCTTATCATGCGACATAGTAACGAGATGCGATATCGCGTTTTAAGAAGCATTAGAACTCTATTGCAACGATACGTAGACATCTGCAAACGCTTTTTCCTAGCAAGGAAGTGTCGCATTTACATTCATTTGAAGTGTAGACGAGGAATACATAACACTTTACAATGAATATTATATCTTATCATGCAACATAGTAATGAAATGCGATATCTCGTTTTAAGAAGCATTTGAACTCTATTGCTTCGATACGTAGACATCTGTAAATGCTATTTCCTTGCAAGGAAGTGTCGCATTTACATTCTTCTGAAGCGAATGCGAGGTATACATAACACTTTACAATGAATATTATATCTTATCATGCAACATAGTAATGAGATGCGATATCTCGTTTTAAGAAGCATAAGAACTCTATTGCTACGATACGTAGACATCTGCAAACGATATTTCCTTGCAAGGAAGTGTCGCATTTACATTCTTCTGAAGTGAATACGAGGTATATATAACACTTTACAATGAATATTATATCTTATCATGCAACATAGTAATGGGATGCGATATCTCGTTTTAAGAAGCATAAGAACTCTATTGCTACGATACGTAGACATCTGCAAACGCTATTTCCTTGCCAGGAAGTGTCGCATTTACATTCATTTGAAGTGTAGACGAGGAACACATGACACTTCGCAAATCATATTATATCTTACCATGAAACGCAGAAATGAGATGCGATATCGCGTTTTAAGTAGCATTAGAAATCTATTGCTACGATACGTAGACATCTGCAAACGCCATTTCCTAGCGAGGAAGTGTCGCATTCACATTCGTTTGAAGTGTAGACGAGGAATACATAACTCTTCGCAAATCATATTATATCTTACCATGAAACATAGAAATGAGATGCGATATCGCGTTTTAAGAAGGATTAGAAATCTATTGCTACGATACGTAGACATCTGCAAACGCTATTTCCTTGCAAGGAAGTGTCGCATTTACATTCATTTGAAGTGTAGACGGGGAATACATAACACTTCGCAAATCATATTATATCTTACCATGAAACATAGAAATGAGATGCGATATCGCGTTTTAAGAAGCACAAGAACACTATTGCTTTGATACCTAGACATCTGCAAACGCTACTTCCTAGAAAGGAAGTGTCGCATTTACATTCATTTGAATCGTAGACGAGGAATGCATAACACTTCGCAATGAATATTATATCTTACCATGAAACATAGAAATGAGATGCGATATCTCGTCTTAAGAAGCATTTGAACTCTACTGCTTCGATACGTAGACATCTGCAAACGCTATTTCCTTGCAAGGAAGTGTCGCATTTACATTCTTCTGAAGTGAATACGAGGTATACATAACACTTTACAATGAATATTATATCTTATCATGCAACATAGTAACGAGATGCGACATCGCGTTTTAAGAAGCATTAGAACTCTATTGCAACGATACGTAGACATCTGCAAACGCTATTTCCTAGCAAAGAAGTGTCGCATTTACATTCATTTGAAGTGTAGACGAGGAATACATAACACTTCGCAAATCATATTATATCTTACCATGAAACATAGAAATGTGATGCGATATCGCGTTTTAAGAAGCATAAGAACTCTATTGCTTTGATACGTAGACATCTGCAAACGCTATTTCCTTGCCAGGAAGTGTCGCATTTACATTCATTTGAAGTGTAGACGAGGAATGCATAACACTTCGCAATGAATATTATATCTTACCATGAAACATAGGAATGAGATGCGATATCTCGTATTAAGAAGCATTTGAACTGTAGCATTTACATTCTTCTGAAGAGAATACGAGGTATACATAACACTTTACAATTAATATTATATCTTATCATGCGACATAGTAACGAGATGCGATATCGCGTTTTAAGAAGCATTAGAACTCTATTGCAACGATACGTAGACATCTGCAAACGCTTTTTCTAGCAAGGAAGTGTCGCATTTACATTCATTTGAAGTGTAGACGAGGAATACATGACACTTCGCAAATCATATTATATCTTACCATGAAACATAGAAATGAGATGCGATATCGCGTTTTAAGGAGGATTAGAACTCTATCCCTACGATACGCAGACATCTGCAAACGCTATTTCCTAGCAAGGAAGTGTCGCATTTACATTCATTTGAAGTGTAGACGAGGAATACGTAACACTTCGCAAATCATATTATATCTTACCATGAAACATAGAAATGAGATGCGATATCGCGTTTTAAGAATCATTAGAACCTTATCCCTACGATACGTAAACATCTGCAAACCCTATTACCTAGCAAGGAAGAGTCGTATTTACATTCATTTGAATCGTAGTCGAGGAATGCATAACACTTAGCAATGAATACTATATCTTATCATGAAACATAGATATGAGATGCGATATCTCGTTTTAAGAAGCATTTGAACTCTATTGCTTCGATACGTAGACATCTGTAAATGCTATTTCCTTGCAAGGAAATGTCGCATTTACATTCTTCTGAAGTGAATGCGAGGTATACATAACACTTTACAATGAATATTATATCTTATCATGCAACATAGTAATGAGATGCGATATCGCTTTTAAGAAGCATTAGAACTCTATTGCTACGATACGTAGACATCTGCAAACGCTATTTCCTTGCAAGGAAGTGTCGCATTTACATTCTACTGAAGTGAATACGAGGTATACGTAACACTTTACAATGAATATTATATCTTATCATGCAACATAGTAATGAGATGCGATATCGCGTTTTAAGAAGCATTAGAACTCCATCCCTACGATACGTAGACATCTGCAAACGCTATTTCCTAGCAAGGAAGTGTCGCATTTACATTCTCCTGAAGTGAATACGAGGTATACATAACACTTTACAATGATTATTATATCTTATCATGCAACATAGTAATGAGATGCGATAACGCGTTTTAAGAAGCATTAGAACTCTATTGTCACGATACGTAGACATCTGCAAACGATATTTCCTTGCAAGGAAGTGTCGCATTTACTTTCTTCTGTAGTGAATACGAGGTATACATAACACTTTACAATGAATATTATATCTTATCATGCAACATAGTAATGAAATGCGATATCTCGTCTTAAGAAGCATTTGAACTCTACTGCTTCGATACGTAGACATCTGCAAACGCTATTTCCTTGCAAGGAAGTGTCGCATTTACATTCTTCTGAAGTGAATACGAGGTATACATAACACTTTACAATGAATATTATATCTTATCATGCAACATAGTAACGAGATGCGATATCGCGTTTTAAGAAGCATAAGAACTCTATTGCTTTGATACGTAGACATCTGCAAACGCTATTTCCTTGCCAGGAAGTGTCGCATTTACATTCATTTGAAGTGTAGGCGAGGAATACATAACACTTCGCAAATCATATTATATCTTACCATGAAACATAGAAATGAGATGCGATATCGCGTTTTAAGGATCATAAGAACTCTATTGCTACGATACGTAGACATCTGCAAACGCTATTTCCTAGCGAGGAAGTGTCGCATTCACATTCATTTGAAGTGTAGACGAGGAATACATAACACTTCGCAAATCATATTATATCTTACCATGAAACATAGATATGAGATGCGATATCGCGTTTTAAGAAACATAAGAACTCTACTGCTACGATACGTCGACATCTGCAAACGCTATTTCCTAGCGAGGAAGTGTCGCATTCACATTCATTAGAAGTGTAGACGAGGAATACATAACACTTCGCAAATCATATTATATCTTACCATGAAACATAGAAATGAGATGCGATATCATGTTTTAAGAAGCATTTGAACTCTAATGCTACGATACCTAGACATCTGCAGACGCTATTTCCTAGCAAGGAAGTGTCGCATTTGCATTCATTTGAAGTGTAGACGAGGAATACATGACACTTCGCAAATCATATTATATCTTACCATGAAACAAAGAAATCAGATGCGATATCGCGTTTTAAGAAGCATTAGAAATCTACTGCTACGATTCGTAGACATCGGCAAACGCTATTTCCGAGCGAGTAAGTGTCGCATTCACATTCCTTTGAAGTGTAGACGAGGCATACATAACACTTTACAATGAATATTATATCTTATCATGCAACATAGTAATGAGATGCGATATCGCGTTTTAAGAAGCATCAGAACTCTATTGCTATGATACGTAGACATCTGCAAACGCTATTTCCTATCAAGGAAGTATCGCATTAACGTCCATTTCATTCGTAGACGAGGAATGCATAACACTTCGCAATGAATGTTATATCTTATCATGAAACACAGATATGAGATGCAATATCTCGTTTTAAGAAGCATTTGAATTCTATTGCTTCGATACGTAGACATCTGCAAACGCTATTTCCTTGCAAGGAAGTGTCGCATTTACATTCATTTGAAGTGTAGACGAGGAATACATAACACTTCGCAAATCATATTGTATCTTACCATGAAACATAGAAATGAGATGCGATATCGCGTTTTAAGAAGCATTTGAACTCTATTGCTTCGATACGTAGACACCTGCAAACGCTATTTCCTAGCAAGGAAGTGTCGCATTCACATTCATTTGAATCGTAGACGAGGAATGCATAACACTTAGCAAATGAATATTATATCTTTTCATGAAACATAGATATGAGATGCGATATCTCGTTTTTAGAAGCATTTGGACCCTATTGCTTCGATACGTAGACACCTGTAAATGCTATTTCCTAGCGAGTAAGTGTCGCATTCACATTCCTTTGAAGTGTAGACGAGGAATACATAACAGTTCGCAAATCATATTATATCTTACCATGAAACATAGAAATGAGATGCGATATCGCGTTTTAAGAAGCACAAGAACACTATTGCTTTGATACGTAGACATCTGCAAACGCTTTTTCCTAGCAAGGAAGTGTCGCATTTACATTCATTTGAAGTGTACACGAGGAATACATGACACTTCGCAAATCATATTATATCTTACCATGAAACATAGAAATGAGATGCGATATCACGTTCTAAGAAGCATTAGAACTCTAATGCTACGATAGGTAGACATGTGTAAACGCTATTTCCTAGCAAGGAAGTGTCGCATTTACATTCATTTGAATCATAGATGAGGAATGCATAACACTTAGCAATGAATACTATATCTTATCATGAAACATAGATATGAGATGCGATATCTCGTTTTAAGAAGCATTTGATCTCTGTTGCTTCGATACGTAGACATCTGTAAATGCTATTTCCTTGCAAGGAAGTGTCGCATTTACATTCTTCTGAAGTGAATGCGAGGTATACATAACACTTTACAATGAATATTATATCTTATCATGCAACATAGTAATGAGATGCGATATCGCTTTTAAGAAACATTAGAACTCTATTGCTACGATACGCAGACATCTGCAAACGCTATTTCCTAGCAAGGAAGTGTCGCATTTACATTCAGTTGAAGTGTAGACGAGGAATACGTAACACTTCGCAAATCATATTATATCTTACCATGAAACATAGAAATGAGATGCGATATCGCGTTTTAAGAATCATTAGAACCCTATCCCTACGATACGTAGACATCTGCAAACCCTATTACCTAGCAAGGAAGAGTCGTATTTACATTCATTTGAATCGTAGTCGAGGAATGCATAACACTTAGCAATGAATACTATATCTTATCATGAAACATAGATATGAGATGCGATATCTCGTTTTAAGAAGCATTTGAACTCTATTGCTTCGATACGTAGACATCTGTAAATGCTATTTCCTTGCAAGGAAGTGTCGCATTTACATTCTTCTGAAGTGAATGCGAGGTATACATAACACTTTACAATGAATATTATATCTTATCATGCAACATAGTAATGAGATGCGATATCGCTTTTAAGAAGCATTAGAACTCTATTGCTACGATACGTAGACATCTGCAAACGCTATTTCCTTGCAAGGAAGTGTCGCATTTACATTCTACTGAAGTGAATACGAGGTATACGTAACACTTTACAATGAATATTATATCTTATCATGCAACATAGTAATGAGATGCGATATCGCGTTTTAAGAAGCATTAGAACTCCATCCCTACGATACGTAGACATCTGCAAACGCTATTTCCTAGCAAGGAAGTGTCGCATTTACATTCTCCTGAAGTGAATACGAGGTATACATAACACTTTACAATGATTATTATATCTTATCATGCAACATAGTAATGAGATGCGATATCGCGTTTTAAGAAGCATTAGAACTCTATCCCTACGATACGTAAGCATCTACAAACGCAATTTCCTAGCAAGGAAGTGTCGCATTTACATTCATTTGAATCATAGATGAGGAATACATAACACTTCGCAAATCATATTATATCTTACCATGAAACATAGAAATGAGATGCGATATCGCGTTTTAAGAATCATAAGAACTCTACTGCTACGATACGTAGACAACTGCAAACGCTATTTCCTTGGAAGGAAGTGTCGCATTTACATTCATTTTAATCGTATACGAGGAGTGCATAACACTTCGCAATGAATATTATATCTTACCATGAAACGTAGATATGAGATGCGATATCTCGTTTTAAGAAGCATTTGAACTCTATTGCTTCGATACGTAGACATCTGTAAATGCTATTTCCTTGCAAGGAAGTGTCGCATTTACATACTTTTAAAGTGAATGCGAGGTTTACATAACACTTCGCAGTGAATATTATACCTTACCATGAAACATAGAAATGAGACACGATATCACGTTTTAAGAAGCACTAGAACTCTATCCCTACGATACGTAAACATCTGCAAACGCTATTTCCTAGCAAGGAAGGGTCGCATTTACATTCATTTGAATCGTAGACGAGGAATGCATTACACTTTGCAATGAATATTATATCTTACCATGAAACATAGAAATGAGATGCGATATCACGTTTTAAGAAGCATTAGAACTCTATCCCTACGATACGTAGACATCTGCAAACGCAATTTCCTAGCAAGGAAGTGTCGCATTCACATTCATTTGAATCGTAGACGAGGAATGCATAACACTTAGCAAATGAATATTATATCTTATCATGAAACATAGATATGAGATGCAATATCTCGTTTTAAGAAGCATTTGGACCCTATTGCTTCGATACGTAGACACCTGTAAATGCTATTTCCTAGCGAGTAAGTGTCGCATTCACATTCCTTTGAAGTGTAGACGAGGAATACATAACACTTCGCAAATCATATTATATCTTACCATGAAACATAGAAATGAGATGCGATATCGCGTTTTAAGAATCATAAGAACTCTACTGCTACGATACGTAGACAACTGCAAACGCTATTTCCTTGCAAGGAAGTGTCGCATTTACATTCATTTGAAGTGTAGACGAGGAATACATCACACTTTGCAAGTCATATTATATCTTACCATGAAACATAGAAATGAGATGCGATATCGCGTTTTAAGAAGCATTAGAACTCTATTGCTACGATAGATAGACATCTGCAAACGCTATTTCCTTGCTAGGAAGTGTCGCATTTACATTCATTTGAAGTGTGGACGAGGAATACATAACACTTCGCAGATCATATTATATCTTACCATGAAACATAGAAATGAGATGCGATATCGCGTTTTAAGAATCGTAAGAGCTCTATTGCTTTGATACGTAGAAATCTGCAAACGCTATTTCCTTGCAAGGAAGTGTCGCATTTACATTCATATGAAGTGTAGACGAGGAATACATAACACTTCGCAAATCATATTATATCTTACCATGAAACATAGAAATGAGATGCGATATCCCGTTTTAAGAATCATTAGAACCCTATCCCTACGATACGTAAACATCTGCAAACCGTATTACCTAGCAAGGAAGAGTCGCATTTACATTCATTTGAATCGTAGTCGAGGAATGCATAACACTTCGAAATGAATATTATATCTTATCGTGCAACATAGTAATGAGATGCGATATCGCGTTTTAAGAAGCATTAGAAATCTATTGCTACGATACGTAGACATCTGCAAACGCTATTTCCTTGCAAGGAAGTGTCGCATTTACATTCATTTGAAGTGTAGACGGGGAATACATAACACTTCGCAAATCATATTATATCTTACCACGAAACATTGAAATGAGATGCGATATCGCGTTTTAAGAAGCACAAGAACACTATTGCTTTGATACGTAGACATCTGCAAACGCTACTTCCTAGCAAGGAAGTGTCGCATTTACATTCATTTGAATCGTAGACGAGGAATGCATAACACTTCGCAATGAATATTATATCTTACCATGAAACATAGAAATGAGATGCGATATCTCGTCTTAAGAAGCATTTGAACTCTACTGCTTCGATACGTAGACATCTGCAAACGCTATTTCCTTGCAAGGAAGTGTCGCATTTACATTCTTCTGAAGTGAATACGAGGTATACATAACACTTTACAATGAATATTATATCTTATCATGCAACATAGTAACGAGATGCGATATCGCGTTTTAAGAAGCATTAGAACTCTATTGCAACGATACGTAGACATCTGCAAACGCTATTTCCTAGCAAAGAAGTGTCGCATTTACACTCATTTGAAGTGTAGACGAGGAATACATAACACTTCGCAAATCATATTATATCTTACCATGAAACATAGAAGTGTGATGCGATATCGCGTTTTAAGAAGCATAAGAAATCTATTGCTTTGATACGTAGACATCTGCAAGCGCTATTTCCTTGCCAGGAAGTGTCGCATTTACATTCATTTGAAGTGTAGACGAGGAAAGCATAACACTTCGCAATGAATATTATATCTTACCATGAAACATAGGAATGAGATGCGATATCTCGTATTAAGAAGCATTTGAACTGTAGCATTTACATTCTTCTGAAGAGAATACGAGGTATACATAACACTTTACAATTAATATTATATCTTATCATGCGACATAGTAACGAGATGCGATATCGCGTTTTAAGAAGCATTAGAACTCTATTGCAACGATACGTAGACATCTGCAAACGCTTTTTCCTAGCAAGGAAGTGTCGCATTTACATTCATTTGAAGTGTACACGAGGAATACATGACACTTCGCAAATCATATTATATCTTACCATGAAACATAGAAATGAGATGCGATATCACGTTTTAAGAAGCATTAGAACTCTAATGCTACGATAGGTAGACATCTGTAAACGCTATTTCCTAGCAAGGAAGTGTCGCATTTACATTCATTTGAATCATAGATGAGGAATGCATAACACTTAGCAATGAATACTATATCTTATCATGAAACATAGATATGAGATGCGATATCTCGTTTTAAGAAGCATTTGATCTCTGTTGCTTCGATACGTAGACATCTGTAAATGCTATTTCCTTGCAAGGAAGTGTCGCATTTACATTCTTCTGAAGTGAATGCGAGGTATACATAACACTTTACAATGAATATTATATCTTATCATGCAACATAGTAATGAGATGCGATATCGCTTTTAAGAAACATTAGAACTCTATTGCTACGATACGCAGACATCTGCAAACGCTATTTCCTAGCAAGGAAGTGTCGCATTTACATTCATTTGAAGTGTAGACGAGGAATACGTAACACTTCGCAAATCATATTATATCTTATCATGCAACATAGTAATGAGATGCGATATCGCTTTTAAGAAGCATTAGAACTGTATTGCTACGATACGTAGACATCTGCAAACGCTATTTCCTTGCAAGGAAGTGTCGCATTTACATTCTACTGAAGTGAATACGAGGTATACGTAACACTTTACAATGAATATTATATCTTATCATGCAACATAGTAATGAGATGCGATATCGCGTTTTAAGAAGCATTAGAACTCCATCCCTACGATACGTAGACATCTGCAAACGCTATTTCCTAGCAAGGAAGTGTCGCATTTACATTCTCCTGAAGTGAATACGAGGTATACATAACACTTTACAATGATTATTATATCTTATCATGCAACATAGTAATGAGATGCGATATCGCGTTTTAAGAAGCACTAGAACTCTATCCCTACGATACGTAAGCATCTACAAACGCAATTTCCTAGCAAGGAAGTGTCGCATTTACATTCATTTGAATCATAGATGAGGAATACATAACACTTCGCAAATCATATTATATCTTACCATGAAACATAGAAATGAGATGCGATATCGCGTTTTAAGAATCATAAGAACTCTACTGCTACGATACGTAGACAACTGCAAACGCTATTTCCTTGGAAGGAAGTGTCGCATTTACATTCATTTTAATCGTATACGAGGAGTGCATAACACTTCGCAATGAATATTATATCTTACCATGAAACGTAGATATGAGATGCGATATCTCGTTTTAAGAAGCATTTGAACTCTATTGCTTCGATACGTAGACATCTGTAAATGCTATTTCCTTGCAAGGAAGTGTCGCATTTACATACTTTTAAAGTGAATGCGAGGTTTACATAACACTTCGCAGTGAATATTATACCTTACCATGAAACATAGAAATGAGACACGATATCACGTTTTAAGAAGCACTAGAACTCTATCCCTACGATACGTAAACATCTGCAAACGCTATTTCCTAGCAAGGAAGGGTCGCATTTACATTCATTTGAATCGTAGACGAGGAATGCATTACACTTTGCAATGAATATTATATCTTACCATGAAACATAGAAATGAGATGCGATATCACGTTTTAAGAAGCATTAGAACTCTATCCCTACGATACGTAGACATCTGCAAACGCTATTTCCTAGCAAGGAAGTGTCGCATTCACATTCATTTGGATCGTAGACGAGGAATGCATAACACTTAGCAAATGAATATTATGACTTATCATGAAACATAGATATGAGAAGCGATATCTCGTTTTAAGAAGCATTTGGACCCTATTGCTTCGATACGTAGACACCTGTAAATGCTATTTCCTAGCGAGTAATTGTCGCATTCACATTCCTTTGAAGTGTAGACGAGGAATACATAACACTTCGCAAATCATATTATATCTTACCATGAAACATAGAAATGAGATGCGATATCGCGTTTTAAGGATCATAAGAACTCTACTGCTACGATACGTAGACAACTGCAAACGCTATTTCCTTGCAAGGAAGTGTCGCATTTACATTCATTTGAAGTGTAGACGAGGAATACATCACACTTTGCAAGTCATATTATATCTTACCATGAAACATAGAAATGAGATGCGATATCGCGTTTTAAGAAGCATTAGAACTCTATTGCTACGATAGGTAGACATCTGCAAACGCTATTTCCTTGCTAGGAAGTGTCGCATTTACATTCATTTGAAGTGTGGACGAGGAATACATAACACTTCGCAAATCATATTATATCTTATCATGCAACATAGTAATGAGATGCGATATCGCTTTTAAGAAGCATTAGAACTGTATTGCTACGATACGTAGACATCTGCAAACGCTATTTCCTTGCAAGGAAGTGTCGCATTTACATTCTACTGAAGTGAATACGAGGTATACGTAACACTTTACAATGAATATTATATCTTATCATGCAACATAGTAATGAGATGCGATATCGCGTTTTAAGAAGCATTAGAACTCCATCCCTACGATACGTAGACATCTGCAAACGCTATTTCCTAGCAAGGAAGTGTCGCATTTACATTCTCCTGAAGTGAATACGAGGTATACATAACACTTTACAATGATTATTATATCTTATCATGCAACATAGTAATGAGATGCGATATCGCGTTTTAAGAAGCATTAGAACTCTATCCCTACGATACGTAAGCATCTACAAACGCAATTTCCTAGCAAGGAAGTGTCGCATTTACATTCATTTGAATCATAGATGAGGAATACATAACACTTCGCAAATCATATTATATCTTACCATGAAACATAGAAATGAGATGCGATATCGCGTTTTAAGAATCATAAGAACTCTACTGCTACGATACGTAGACAACTGCAAACGCTATTTCCTTGGAAGGAAGTGTCGCATTTACATTCATTTTAATCGTATACGAGGAGTGCATAACACTTCGCAATGAATATTATATCTTACCATGAAACGTAGATATGAGATGCGATATCTCGTTTTAAGAAGCATTTGAACTCTATTGCTTCGATACGTAGACATCTGTAAATGCTATTTCCTTGCAAGGAAGTGTCGCATTTACATACTTTTAAAGTGAATGCGAGGTTTACATAACACTTCGCAGTGAATATTATACCTTACCATGAAACATAGAAATGAGACACGATATCACGTTTTAAGAAGCACTAGAACTCTATCCCTACGATACGTAAACATCTGCAAACGCTATTTCCTAGCAAGGAAGGGTCGCATTTACATTCATTTGAATCGTAGACGAGGAATGCATTACACTTTGCAATGAATATTATATCTTACCATGAAACATAGAAATGAGATGCGATATCACGTTTTAAGAAGCATTAGAACTCTATCCCTACGATACGTAGACATCTGCAAACGCTATTTCCTAGCAAGGAAGTGTCGCATTCACATTCATTTGGATCGTAGACGAGGAATGCATAACACTTAGCAAATGAATATTATGACTTATCATGAAACATAGATATGAGATGCGATATCTCGTTTTAAGAAGCATTTGGACCCTATTGCTTCGATACGTAGACACCTGTAAATGCTATTTCCTAGCGAGTAATTGTCGCATTCACATTCCTTTGAAGTGTAGACGAGGAATACATAACACTTCGCAAATCATATTATATCTTACCATGAAACATAGAAATGAGATGCGATATCGCGTTTTAAGGATCATAAGAACTCTACTGCTACGATACGTAGACAACTGCAAACGCTATTTCCTTGCAAGGAAGTGTCGCATTTACATTCATTTGAAGTGTAGACGAGGAATACATCACACTTTGCAAGTCATATTATATCTTACCATGAAACATAGAAATGAGATGCGATATCGCGTTTTAAGAAGCATTAGAACTCTATTGCTACGATAGGTAGACATCTGCAAACGCTATTTCCTTGCTAGGAAGTGTCGCATTTACATTCATTTGAAGTGTGGACGAGGAATACATAACACTTCGCAGATCATATTATATCTTACCATGAAACATAGAAATGAGATGCGATATCGCGTTTTAAGAATCGTAAGAGCTCTATTGCTTTGATACGTAGAAATCTGCAAACGCTATTTCCTTGCAAGGAAGTGTCGCATTTACATTCATATGAAGTGTAGACGAGGAATACATAACACTTCGCAAATCATATTATATCTTACCATGAAACATAGAAATGAGATGCGATATCGCGTTTTAAGAATCATTAGAACCCTATCCCTACGATACGTAAACATCTGCAAACCGTATTACCTAGCAAGGAAGTGTCGCATTTACATTCATTTGAATCGTAGTCGAGGAATGCATAACACTTCGAAATGAATATTATATCTTATCGTGCAACATAGTAATGAGATGCGATATCGCGTTTTAAGAAGCATTAGAACACTATTGCAACGATACGTAGACATCTGCAAACGCTTTTTCCTAGCAAGGAAGTGTCGCATTTACATTCATTTGAAGTGTACACGAGGAATACATGACACTTCGCAAATCATATTATATCTTACCATGAAACATAGAAATGAGATGCGATATCACGTTTTAAGAAGCATTAGAACTCTAATGCTACGATAGGTAGACATCTGTAAACGCTATTTCCTAGCAAGGAAGTGTCGCATTTACATTCATTTGAATCATAGATGAGGAATGCATAACACTTAGCAATGAATACTATATCTTATCATGAAACATAGATATGAGATGCGATATCTCGTTTTAAGAAGCATTAGAACTGTATTGCTTCGATACGTAGACATCTGTAAATGCTATTTCCTTGCAAGGAAGTGTCGCATTTACATTCTTCTGAAGTGAATGCGAGGTATACATAACACTTTACAATGAATATTATATCTTATCATGCAACATAGTAATGAGATGCGATATCGCTTTTAAGAAACATTAGAACTCTATTGCTACGATACGCAGACATCTGCAAACGCTATTTCCTAGCAAGGAAGTGTCGCATTTACATTCATTTGAAGTGTAGACGAGGAATACGTAACACTTCGCAAATCATATTATATCTTATCATGCAACATAGTAATGAGATGCGATATCGCTCTTAAGAAGCATTAGAACTGTATTGCTACGATACGTAGACATCTGCAAACGCTATTTCCTTGCAAGGAAGTGTCGCATTTACATTCTACTGAAGTGAATACGAGGTATACGTAACACTTTACAATGAATATTATATCTTATCATGCAACATAGTAATGAGATGCGATATCGCGTTTTAAGAAGCATTAGAACTCCATCCCTACGATACGTAGACATCTGCAAACGCTATTTCCTAGCAAGGAAGTGTCGCATTTACATTCTCCTGAAGTGAATACGAGGTATACATAACACTTTACAATGATTATTATATCTTATCATGCAACATAGTAATGAGATGCGATATCGCGTTTTAAGAAGCATTAGAACTCTATCCCTACGATACGTAAGCATCTACAAACGCAATTTCCTAGCAAGGAAGTGTCGCATTTACATTCATTTGAATCATAGATGAGGAATACATAACACTTCGCAAATCATATTATATCTTACCATGAAACATAGAAATGAGATGCGATATCGCGTTTTAAGAATCATAAGAACTCTACTGCTACGATACGTAGACAACTGCAAACGCTATTTCCTTGGAAGGAAGTGTCGCATTTACATTCATTTTAATCGTATACGAGGAGTGCATAACACTTCGCAATGAATATTATATCTTACCATGAAACGTAGATATGAGATGCGATATCTCGTTTTAAGAAGCATTTGAACTCTATTGCTTCGATACGTAGACATCTGTAAATGCTATTTCCTTGCAAGGAAGTGTCGCATTTACATACTTTTAAAGTGAATGCGAGGTTTACATAACACTTCGCAGTGAATATTATACCTTACCATGAAACATAGAAATGAGACACGATATCACGTTTTAAGAAGCACTAGAACTCTATCCCTACGATACGTAAACATCTGCAAACGCTATTTCCTAGCAAGGAAGGGTCGCATTTACATTCATTTGAATCGTAGACGAGGAATGCATTACACTTTGCAATGAATATTATATCTTACCATGAAACATAGAAATGAGATGCGATATCACGTTTTAAGAAGCATTAGAACTCTATCCCTACGATACGTAGACATCTGCAAACGCTATTTCCTAGCAAGGAAGTGTCGCATTCACATTCATTTGGATCGTAGACGAGGAATGCATAACACTTAGCAAATGAATATTATGACTTATCATGAAACATAGATATGAGATGCGATATCTCGTTTTAAGAAGCATTTGGACCCTATTGCTTCGATACGTAGACACCTGTAAATGCTATTTCCTAGCGAGTAATTGTCGCATTCACATTCCTTTGAAGTGTAGACGAGGAATACATAACACTTCGCAAATCATATTATATCTTACCATGAAACATAGAAATGAGATGCGATATCGCGTTTTAAGGATCATAAGAACTCTACTGCTACGATACATAGACAACTGCAAACGCTATTTCCTTGCAAGGAAGTGTCGCATTTACATTCATTTGAAGTGTAGACGAGGAATACATCACACTTTGCAAGTCATATTATATCTTACCATGAAACATAGAAATGAGATGCGATATCGCGTTTTAAGAAGCATTAGAACTCTATTGCTACGATAGGTAGACATCTGCAAACGCTATTTCCTTGCTAGGAAGTGTCGCATTTACATTCATTTGAAGTGTGGACGAGGAATACATAACACTTCGCAGATCATATTATATCTTACCATGAAACATAGAAATGAGATGCGATATCGCGTTTTAAGAATCGTAAGAGCTCTATTGCTTTGATACGTAGAAATCTGCAAACGCTATTTCCTTGCAAGGAAGTGTCGCATTTACATTCATATGAAGTGTAGACGAGGAATACATAACACTTCGCAAATCATATTATATCTTACCATGAAACATAGAAATGAGATGCGATATCGCGTTTTAAGAATCATTAGAACCCTATCCTACGATACGTAAACATCTGCAAACCGTATTACCTAGCAAGGAAGAGTCGCATTTACATTCATTTGAATCGTAGTCGAGGAATGCATAACACTTCGAAATGAATATTATATCTTATCGTGCAACATAGTAATGAGATGCGATATCGCGTTTTAAGAAGCATTAGAAATCTATTGCTACGATACGTAGACATCTGCAAACGCTATTTCCTTACAGGGAAGTGTCGCATTTACATTCATTTGAAGTGTAGACGGGGAATACATAACACTTCGCAAATCATATTATATCTTACCATGAAACATAGAAATGAGATGCGATATCGCGTTTTAAGAAGCACAAGAACACTATTGCTTTGATACGTAGACATCTGCAAACGCTACTTCCTAGCAAGGAAGTGTCGCATTTACATTCATTTGAATCGTAGACGAGGAATGCATAACACTTCGCAATGAATATTATATCTTACCATGAAACATAGAAATGAGATGCGATATCTCGTCTTAAGAAGCATTTGAACTCTACTGCTTCGATACGTAGACATCTGCAAACGCTATTTCCTTGCAAGGAAGTGTCGCATTTACATTCTTCTGAAGTGAATACGAGGTATACATAACACTTTACAATGAATATTATATCTTATCATGCAACATAGTAACGAGATGCGATATCGCGTTTTAAGAAGCATTAGAACTCTGTTGCAACGATACGTAGACATCTGCAAACGCTATTTCCTAGCAAAGAAGTGTCGCATTTACATTCATTTGAAGTGTACACGAGGAATACATGACACTTCGCAAATCATATTATATCTTACCATGAAACATTGAAATGAGATGCGATATCACGTTTTAAGAAGCATTAGAACTCTAATGCTACGATAGGTAGACATCTGTAAACGCTATTTCCTAGCAAGGAAGTGTCGCATTTACATTCATTTGAATCATAGATGAGGAATGCATAACACTTCGCAATGAATATTATATCTTACCATGAAACATAGAAATGAAGATGCGATATCGCGTTTTAAGAAGCATTTGAGCTCTATTGCTTCGATACGTAGACATCTGCATACGCTATTTCCTGGCAAGGAAGTGTCGCATTCACATTCTTTTGAAGTGAATAATAGGTATACATAACACTTCGCAATGAATACTATACCTTGTCATGAAACGTAGAAATGAGATGCGATATCACGTTTAAGAAGCATTTGAACTCTATTGCTTCGATACGTAAACATCTGTAAACGTTATTTCCTTGCAAGGCAGTGAAGCATTTACATTCTTCTGAAGTGAATACGAGGTATACATAACACTTTACAATGAATATTATATCTTATCATGCAACATAGTAATGAGATGCGATATCGCGTTTTAAGAATCATAAGAACTCTATTGCTACGATACGTAGACATCTGCAAACGCCATTTCCTTGCAAGGAAGTGTCGCATTTACATTCATTTGAATCGTAGACGAGGAATGCATAACACTTCGCAATGAATATTATATCTTACCATGAAACATAGAAATGAGATGCGATATCGCGTTTTAAGAAGCATAAGAACTCTATTGCTTTGATACGTAGACATCTGCAAATGCTATTTCCTAGCAAGGAAGTTTCGCATTTACATTCATTTGAAGTGTAGGCGAGGAATGCATGACACTTCGCAATGAATAATATATCTTACCATGAAACATAGAAATGAGATGCGATATCGCGCTTTAAGAAGCATTAGAAATCTATTGCTACGATACGTAGACATCTGCAAACGCTATTTCCTAGCACGGAAGTTTCGCATTTACATTCATTTGAAGTGTAGGCGAGGAATACATAACACTTCGCAAATCATATTATATCTTACCATGAAACATAGAAATGAGATGCGATATCGCGTTTTCAGAAGCATAAGAACTCTATTGCTTTGATAGGTAGCCATCTGCAAACGCTATTTCCTAGCAAGGAAGTTTCGCATTTACATTCATTTGAAGTGTAGGCGAGGAATGCATGACACTTCGCAATGAATATCATATCTTACCGTGAAACGTAGATATGAGATGCGATATCTCGTTTAAGAAGCATTTGAACTCTATTGCTTCGATACGTAGACATCTGTAAATGCTATTTCCTTGCAAGGAAGTGTCGCATTTACATACTTTTAAAGTGAATGCGATGTTTACATAACACTTCGCAATGAATATTATACCTTATCATGAAACATAGAAATGAGACACGATATCACGTTTTAAGAAGCACTAGAACTCTATCCCTACGATACGTAAACATCTGCAGACGCTATTTCCTAGCTAGGAAGAGCCGCATTTACATTCATTTGAATCGTAGACGAGGAATGCATAACACTTCGCAATGAATATTATATCTTACCATGAAACATAGAAATGAGATGCGATATCTCGTTTTAAGAAGCATTTGAACTCTATTGCTTTGATACGTAGACATCTGCAAGCGCTATTTCCTTGCCAGGAAGTGTCGCATTTACATTCATTTGAAGTGTAGACGAGGAATGCATAACACTTCGCAATGAATATTATATCTTACCATGAAACATAGGAATGTGATGCGATATCTCGTATTAAGAAGCATTTGAACTGTAGCATTTACATTCTTCTGAAGAGAATACGAGGTATACATAACACTTTACAATTAATATTATATCTTATCATGCGACATAGTAACGAGATGCGATATCGCGTTTTAAGAAGCATTAGAACTCTATTGCAACGATACGTAGACATCTGCAAACGCCTTTTCCTAGCAAAGAAGTGTCGCATTTACATTCATTTGAAGTGTAGACGAGGAATACATGACACTTCGCAAATCATATTATATCTTACCATGAAACATAGAAATGAGATGCGATATCACGTTTTAAGGAGGATTAGAACTCTATCCCTACGATACGCAGACATCTGCAAACGCTATTTCCAAGCAAGGAAGTGTCGCATTTACATTCATTTGAAGTGTAGACGAGGAATACGTAACACTTCGCAAATCATATTATATCTTACCATGAAACATAGAAATGAGATGCGATATCGCGTTTTAAGAATCATTAGAACCCTATCCCTATGATACGTAAACATCTGCAAACCCTATTACCTAGCAAGGAAGAATCGTATTTACATTCATTTGAATCGCAGTCGAGGAATGCATAACACTTAGCAATGAATACTATATCTTATCATGAAACATAGATATGAGTTGCGATATCTCGTTTTAAGAAGCATTTGAACACTATTGCTTCGATACGTAGACATCTGTAAATGCTATTTCCTTGCAAGGAAGTGTCGCATTTACATTCTTCTGAAGTGAATGCGAGGTATACATAACACTTTACAATGAATATTATATCTTATCATGCAACATAGTAATGAGATGCGATATCGCTTTTAAGAAGCATTAGAACTCTATTGCTACGATACGTAGACACCTGCAAACGCTATTTCCTTGCAAGGAAGTGTCGCATTTACATTCTTCTGTAGTGAATACGAGGTATACATAACACTTTACAATGAATATTATATCTTATCATGCAACATAGTAATGAAATGCGATATCTCCTTTTAAGGAGCATAAGAACTCTATTGCTACGATACGTATACATCTGCAAACGCTATTTCCTTGCAAGGAAGTGTCGCATTTACATTCATTTGAATCGTAGACGAAGAATGCATAACACTTCGCAATGAATATTATATCTTATCATGCAACATAGTAATGAGATGCGATATCGCGTTTTAAGAAGCATTAAAACTCTATTGCTACGATACGTAGACATCTGCAAATGCTATTTCCTTGCAAGGAAGTGTCGCATTTACATTCTTCTGAAGTGAATACGAGGTATACATAAAACTTTACAATGAATATTATATCTTATCATGCAACATAGTAATGAGATGCGATATCGCGTTTTAAGAAGCATTAGAACTCCATCCCTACGATACGTAGACATCTGCAAACGCTATTTCCTAGCAAGGAAGTGTCGCATTTACATTCTCCTGAAGTGAATACGAGGTATACATAACACTTTACAATGAATATTATATCTTATCATGCAACATAGTAATGAGATGCGATATCTCGTTTTAAGAAGCATAAGAACTCTATTGCTACGATACGTAGACATCTGCAAACGTTATTTCCTTGCAAGGAAGTGTCGCATTTATTTTCTTCTGTAGTGAATACGAGGTATACATAACACTTTACAATGAATATTATATCTTATCATGCAACATAGTAATGAAATGCGATATCTCGTCTTAAGAAGCATTTGAAATCAACTGCTTCGATACGTAGACATCTGCAAACGCTATTTCCTTGCAAGGAAGTGTCGCATTTACATTCCTCTGAAGTGAATACGAGGTATACATAACACTTTACAATGAATATTATATCTTATCATGCAACATAGTAACGAGATGCGATATCGCGTTTTAAGAAGCATAAGAACTCTATTGCTTTGATACGGAGACATCTGCAAACGCTATTTCCTTGCCAGGAAGTGTCGCGTTTACATTCATTTGAAGTGTAGACGAGGAATGCATAACGCTTCGCAATGAATATTATATCTTACCATGAAACATAGGAATGAGATGCGATATCTCGTATTAAGAAGCATTTGAACTGTAGCATTTACATTCTTCTGAAGAGAATACGAGGTATACATAACAATTTACAATTAATATTATATCTTATCATGCGACATAGTAACGAGATGCGATATCACGTTTTAAGAAGCATTAGAACTCTATCCCTACGATACGTAAACATCTGCAAACGCTATTTCCTAGCAAGGAAGTGTCGCATTTACATTCATTTGAATCGTAGACGAAGAATGCATAACACTTCGCAATGAATATTATATCTTATCATGCAACATAGTAATGAGATGCGATATCGCGTTTTAAGAAGCATTAGAACTCTATTGCTACGATACGTAGACATCTGCAAATGCTATTTCCTTGCAAGGAAGTGTCGCATTTACATTCTTCTGAAGTGAATACGAGGTATACATAAAACTTTACAATGAATATTATATCTTATCATGCAACATAGTAATGAGCAGCGATATCGCGTTTTAAGAAGCATTAGAACTCCATCCCTACGATACGTAGACATCTGCAAACGCTATTTCCTAGCAAGGAAGTGTCGCATTTACATTCTCCTGAAGTGAATACGAGGTATACATAACACTTTACAATGAATATTATATCTTATCATGCAACATAGTAATGAGATGCGATATCTCGTTTTAAGAAGCATAAGAACTCTATTGCTACGATACGTAGACATCTGCAAACGTTATTTCCTTGCAAGGAAGTGTTGCATTTATTTTCTTCTGTAGTGAATACGAGGTATACATAACACTTTACAATGAATATTATATCTTATCATGCAACATAGTAATGAAATGCGATATCTCGTCTTAAGAAGCATTTGAAATCAACTGCTTCGATACGTAGACATCTGCAAACGCTATTTCCTTGCAAGGAAGTGTCGCATTTACATTCCTCTGAAGTGAATACGAGGTATACATAACACTTTACAATGAATATTATATCTTATCATGCAACATAGTAACGAGATGCGATATCGCGTTTTAAGAAGCATAAGAACTCTATTGCTTTGATACGTAGACATCTGCAAACGCTATTTCCTTGCCAGGAAGTGTCGCGTTTACATTCATTTGAAGTGTAGACGAGGAATGCATAACGCTTCGCAATGAATATTATATCTTACCATGAAACATAGGAATGAGATGCGATATCTCGTATTAAGAAGCATTTGAACTGTAGCATTTACATTCTTCTGAAGAGAATACGAGGTATACATAACAATTTACAATTAATATTATATCTTATCATGCGACATAGTAACGAGATGCGATATCGCGTTTTAAGAAGCATTAGAACTCTATTGCAACGATACGTAGACATCTGCAAACGCTTTTTCCTAGCAAGGAAGTGTCGCATTTACATTCATTTGAAGTGTAGACGAGGAGTACATGACACTTGGCAAATCATACTATATCTTACCATGAAACATAGAAATGAGATGCAATATCACGTTTTAAGAAGCATTAGAACTCTATCCCTACGATACGTAAACATCTGCAAAAGCTATTTCCTAGCAAGGAAGTGTCGCATTTACATTCATTTGAATCGTAGACGAGGAATGCATAACACTTCGCAATGAATATTATATCTTATCATGCAACATAGTAATGAGATGCGATATCGCGTTTTAAGAATCATTAGAACCCTAACCCTATGATACGTAAACATCTGCAAACCCTATTACCTAGCAAGGAATAGTCGTATTTACATTCATTTGAATCGTAGTCGAGGAATGCATAACACTTAGCAATGAATACTATATCCTGTCATGAAACATAGATATGAGATGCGATATCTCGTTTTAAGAAGCATTTGAACACTACTGCTTCGATACGTAGACATCTGTAAATGCCATTTCCTTGCAAGGAAGTGTGGCATTTACATTCTTCTGAAGTGAATGCGAGGTATACATAGCACTTTACAATGAATATTATATCTTATCATGCAACATAGTAATGAGATGCGATATCGCTTTTAAGAAGCATTAGAACTCTATTGCTACGATACGTAGACATCTGCAAACGCTATTTCCTTGCAAGGAAGTGTCGCATTTACATTCTTCTGTAGTGAATACGAGGTATACATAACACTTTACAATGAATGTTATATCTTATCATGCAACATAGTAATGAAATGCGATATCTCCTTTTAAGGAGCATAAGAACTCTATTGCTACGATACGTAGACATCTGCAAACGCTATTTCCTTGCAAGGAAGTGTCGCATTTACATTCATTTGAAGTGTAGACGAGGAATACATAACACTTCGCAAATCATATTATATCTTACCATGAAACATAGAAATGAAGATGCGATATCGCGTTTTAAGAAGCATTAGAACTCTAATGCTACGATAGGTAGACATCTGTAAACGCTATTTCCTAGCAAGGAAGTGTCGCATTTACATTCATTTGAAGTGTAGACGAGGAATACATGACACTTCGCAAATCATATTATATCTTACCATGAAACATAGAAATGAGATGCGATATCACGTTTTAAGAAGCATTAGAACTCTATCCCTACGATACGTAAACATCTGCAAATGCTATTTCCTAGCAAGGAAGTGTCGCATTTACATTCATTTGAATCGTAGACGAGGAATGCATAACACTTCGCAATGAATATTATATCTTATCATGCAACATAGTAATGAGATGCGATATCGCGTTTTAAGAAGCATTAGAACTCAATTGCTACGATACGTAGACATCTGCAAATGCTATTTCCTTGCAAGGAAGTGTCGCATTTACATTCTTCTGAAGTGAATACGAGGTATACATAACACTTTACAATGAATATTATATCTTATCATGCAACATAGTAATGAGATGCGATATCGCGTTTTAAGAAGCATTAGAACTCCATCCCTACGATACGCAGACATCTGCAAACGCTATTTCCTTGCAAGGAAGTGTCGCATTTACATTCTTCTGAAGTGAATACGAGGTATACATAACACTTTACAATGAATATTATATCTTATCATGCAACATAGTAACGAGATGCGATATCGCGTTTTAAGAAGCATAAGAACTCTATTGCTTTGATACGTAGACATCTGCAAACGCTATTTCCTTGCCAGGAAGTGTCGCGTTTACATTCATTTGAAGTGTAGACGAGGAATGCATAACGCTTCGCAATGAATATTATATCTTACCATGAAACATAGGAATGAGATGCGATATCTCGTATTAAGAAGCATTTGAACTGTAGCATTTACATTCTTCTGAAGAGAATACGAGGTATACATAACAATTTACAATTAATATTATATCTTATCATGCGACATAGTAACGAGATGCGATATCGTGTTTTAAGAAGCATTAGAACTCTATTGCAACGATACGTAGACATCTGCAAACGCTTTTTCCTAGCAAGGAAGTGTCGCATTTACATTCATTTGAAGTGTAGACGAGGAGTACATGACACTTCGCAAATCATATTATATCTTACCATGAAACATAGAAATGAGATGCAATATCACGTTTTAAGAAGCATTAGAGCTCTATCCCTACGATACGTAAACATCAGCAAACGATATTTCCCAGCAAGGAAGTGTCGCATTTACATTCATTTGAATCGTAGACGAGGAATGCATAACACTTCGCAATGAATATTATATCTTATCATGCAACATAGTAATGAGATGCGATATCGCGTTTTAAGAAGCATTAGAACTCTATTGCTACGATACGTAGACATCTGCAATTGCTATTTCCTTGCAAGGAAGTGTCGCATTTACATTCTTCTGAAGTGAATACGAGGTATACATAACACTTTACAATGAATATTATATCTTATCATGCAACATAGTAATGAGATGCGATATCGCGTTTTAAGAAGCATTAGAACTCCACCCCTACGATACGTAGACATCTGCAAACGCTATTTCCTAGCAAGGAAGTGTCGCATTTACATTCTCCTGAAGTGAATACGAGGTATACATAACACTTTACAATGAATATTATATCTTATCATGCAACATAGTAATGAGATGCGATATCTCGTTTTAAGAAGCATAAGAACTCTATTGCTGCGATACGTAGACATCTGCAAACGATATTTCCTTGCAAGGAAGTGTCGCATTTACTTTCTTCTGTAGTGAATACGAGGTATACATAACACTTTACAATTAATATTATATCTTATCATGCAACATAGCAATGAAATGCGATATCACGTCTTAAGAAGCATTTGAACTCTACTGCTTCGATACGTAGACATCTGCAAACGCTATTTCCTTGCAAGGAAGTGTCGCATTTACATTCTTCTGAAGTGAATACGAGGTATACATAACACTTTACAATGAATATTATATCTTATCATGCAACATAGTAACGAGATGCGATATCGCGTTTTAAGAAGCATAAGAACTCTATTGCTTTGATACGGAGACATCTGCAAACGCTATTTCCTTGCCAGGAAGTGTCGCATTTACATTCATTTGAAGTGTAGACGAGGAATGCATAACGCTTCGCATTGAATATTATATCTTACCATGAAACATAGGAATGAGATGCGATATCTCGTATTAAGAAGCATTTGAACTGTAGCATTTACATTCTTCTGAAGAGAATACGAGGTATACATAACAATTTACAATTAATATTATATCTTATCATGCGACATAGTAACGAGATGCGATATCGCGTTTTAAGAAGCATTAGAACTCTATTGCAACGATACGTAGACATCTGCAAACGCTTTTTCCTAGCAAGGAAGTGTCGCATTTACATTCATTTGAAGTGTAGACGAGGAATACATGACACTTCGCAAATCATATTATATCTTACCATGAAACATAGAAATGAGATGCGATATCACGTTTTAAGGAGGATTAGAACTCTATCCCTACGATACGCAGACATCTGCAAACGCTATTTCCTAGCAAGGAAGTGTTGCATTTACATTCATTTGAAGTGTAGACGAGGAATACGTAACACTTCGCAAATCATATTATATCTTACCATGAAACATAGAAATGAGATGCGATATCGCGTTTTAAGAATCATTAGAACCCTATCCCTACGATACGTAAACATCTGCAAACCCTATTACCTAGCAAGGAAGAGTCGTATTTACATTCATTTGAATCGTAGTCGAGGAATGCATAACACTTAGCAATGAATACTATATCTTATTATGATACATAGATATGAGATGCGATATCTCGTTTTAAGAAGCATTTGAACTCTATTGCTTCGATACGTAGACATCTGTAAATGCTATTTCCTTGCAAGGAAGTGTCGCATTTACATTCTTCTGAAGTGAATGCGAGGTATACATAACACTTTACAATGAATATTATATCTTATCATGCAACATAGTAATGAGATGCGATATCGCTTTTAAGAAGCATTAGAACTCTATTGCTACGATACGTAGACATCTGCAAACGCTATTTCCTTGCAAGGAAGTGTCGCATTTACATTCTTTTGAAGTGAATAATAGGTATACATAACACTTCGCAATGAATACTATACCTTGTCATGAAACGTAGAAATGAGATGCGATATCGCGTTTTAAGAAGCATTAGAACTCTATTGCTACGATACGTAGACATCTGCAAACGCTATTTCCTAGTAAGGTAGTGTCGCATTTACGTTCTCCTGAAGTGAATACGAGGTATACATAACACTTTACAATGAATATTATATCTTATCGTGCAACATAGTAATGAAATGCGATATCTCGTTTTAAGAATCATAAGAACTCTATTGCTACGATACGTAGACATCTGCAAACGCTATTTCCTTGCAAGGAAGTGTCGCATTTACATTCTTCTGAAGAGAATACGAGGTATACATTACACTTCACAATGAATATTATATCCTAACATGCAACATAGAAATGAGATGCGATATCGCGTTTTAAGAAGCATTAGAACTCTATCCCTACGATACGTAAGCATCTACAAACGCAATTTCCTAGCAAGGAAGTGTCGCATTTACATTCATTTGAATCATAGATGAGAAATGCATAACACTTCGCAATGAATATTATATCTTATCATGAAACATAGATATGAGATGCGACATCTCGTATTAGGAAGCATTTGAACTCTATTGCTTCGATACGTAGACATCTGCAAACGCTATTTCCTAGCAGGGAAGTGTCGCATTCACGTCCGTTTCAATCGTAGACGAGGAATGCATAACACTTCGCAATGAATATTATATCTTATCATGAAACATAGATATGAGATGCAATATCTCGTTTTAAGAAGCATTTGAACCCTATCCCTACGATACGTAAACATCTGCAAACGCTATTTCCTAGCAAGGAAGAGTCGCATTTACATTCATTTGAATCGTAGTCGAGGAATGCATAACACTTCGCAAATCATATTATATCATACCATGAAACATAGAAATGAGATGCGATATCGCGTTTTAAGAAGCATTAGTACTCTATTGCTACGATACGTAGACATCTGCAAACGCTACATCCTAGCAAGGAAGTGTCGCATTTACATTCATTTGATGTGTAGACGAGGAATACATAACACCTCGCAATGAATATTATATCTTATCATGCAACATAGTAACGAGATGCGATATCGCGTTTTAAGAAGCTTTAGAACTCTATCCCTACGATACGTAAGCATCTACAAACGCAATTTCCTAGCAAGGAAGTGTCGCATTTACATTCATTTGAATCATAGATGAGAAATGCATAACACTTCGCAATGAATATTATATCTTATCATGAAACATAGATATGAGATGCGACATCTCGTATTAGGAAGCATTTGAACTCTATTGCTTCGATACGTAGACATCTGCAAACGCTATTTCCTAGCAGGGAAGTGTCGCATTCACGTCCGTTTCAATCGTAGACGAGGAATGCCTAACACTTCGCAATGAATATTATATCTTATCATGAAACATAGATATGAGATGCAATATCTCGTTTTAAGAAGCATTTGAACCCTATCCCTACGATACGTAAACATCTGCAAACGCTATTTCCTAGCAAGGAAGAGTCGCATTTACATTCATTTGAATCGTAGTCGAGGAATGCATAACACTTCGCAAATCATATTATATCATACCATGAAACATAGAAATGAGATGCGATATCGCGTTTTAAGAAGCATTAGTACTCTATTGCTACGATACGTAGACATCTGCAAACGCTACATCCTAGCAAGGAAGTGTCGCATTTACATTCATTTGATGTGTAGACGAGGAATACATAACACCTCGCAATGAATATTATATCTTATCATGCAACATAGTAACGAGATGCGATATCGCGTTTTAAGAAGCTTTAGAACTCTATTGGAACGTTACGTAGACATCTGCAATTGCTATTTCCTTGCAAGGAAGTGTCGCATTTAAATTCTTCTGAAGTGAATACGAGGTATACATAACACTTTACAATGAGTATTATGTCTTATCATGCAACATAGTAATGAGATGCGATATCTCGCTTTAAGAAGCGTAAGAACTCTATCGCTCCGATACGTACACATCTAGAAACGCTATTCCGTATTATGGAGGTGTGGCAATTACATCTTTTTGAAATGTGAACGAGATATACATAACGCGTTGCGTTGAATATTACATGTTACCATGAAACGTAGAAATCAGATGCGATATCGAGTTTTATGAGGAACTATAGCCGTATTGCTTCGATACGTAGACAAGTAGAAACGCTATTCCGTCGCAAGGGAGTGTGTAACCTATATGTTCCTGAACTATTGACCAGATATACATAATGCGTTGCATGGAATTACATCTTATCGTGAAACATAGAAATGAGATGCGATATCGCGTTTTATGAAGAACAAGAACAGTAATGCTTCGATACGTTGACATCCATAAACGATATTCCGTCGAAAGGAAGTGTGAAGTTAACATTCGTTTGAAGAGTTGACGAGATATACATGCCGCGTTGCATTGAATTACATCTTATCATGTAACATAGAAATGAGATGCTATATCGCGTTTTGTGAAGCATTAGAACTCTAATGCTTTGATGTGTAGACATTTCAAATCGCCATTCCATCGCATGGAAGTGTTGGGTTTACATACTATTGAGGTGTTCAGGAGAAATAATTAACACGTTTATTGAATAACATCTTTCATGAGACATAGAGATGCGATATAGCGTTTCATGAAGCATTAGAATTCTATTGCTTCGATACGTAGACATCTAGAGACGCTATATCGTAGTGAGGAAGTGTGGGCTTTACATTCTTTTGAAATGTTGACGAGATATACATAACGCGCTGCATTGAATATTACATCTTATCATGAGACACAGGAATAAAATTCCGTAATATTCAACGGAATGTGTTGTGTATATTTCAACACCTCTTCAAAAGAATATAACTGCTACACTTCCTTGCTAGGGAATAGCGTTTCTGAACATCTAGGCTTCGAGGAAATAGAGTTCTAATACTTCATAATACGCGATATCGCATCTCGTTTCTATGTCTAATCGTAAGATGTAATATTAAATGTAACGGGTTATGTATTTCTCGCCCACATTTCAGAAGAATGTAAATCACACTCTTCCACGCTTCGGAATAGCGATTCCAGATGCCTACGTTCCGAAGCAATAGAATTCTATTTCTTCATAAAACGCGATATCGCATCTCCTTTTTATGGCTCATGATAAAATGTAATATGAATGCAACGCATTATGTATATCTTGTGAACACTTCGAAAGAATGTATATCCCTCACTTTCTTGCTACGGCAGCGTTTCTAAATGTCTACGTATTGAAGCAATGGAGATCTTATGATACGTAAAACGCGATATCGCATCTCACTTTTATGTCTCATGATAAGTTGTAATATACAATACAACGCGTTATGTACATCCCGTTTACGATTCAAAGGAATGTAAATGCCACACTTCCTTGCTAGGAAATAGCGTTTGCAGATGTCTACGTATCGAAGCAATAGAGTTCAAATGCTTCTTAAAACGAGATATCGCATCTCATATCTATGATTCATGATAAGATATAATATTCATTGCGAAGTGTTATGCATTCCTCGTCTACGATTCGAATGAATGTAAATGCGACTCTTCCTTCCTAGGAAATAGCGTTTGCAGATGTTTACGTATCGTAGGGATAGAGTTCTAATGCTTCTTAAAACGTGATATCGCATCTCATTTCTATGTTTCATGATAAGATATAATATTCATTGCGAAGTGTTATGCATTCCTCGTCTACGATTCAATTGAATGTAAATGCGACACTTCCATGCTAGGAAATAGCGTCTGCAGATGTCTACGTATCGAAGCAATAGAGTTCTTATGCTACTTAAAACGCGATATCGCATCTCATTTCTATGTTGCATGATAAGACATAATATTCATTGTAAAGTGTTATGTATACCTCGTATTCACTTCAGAAGAATGTAAATGCGACACTTCCTTGCAAGGAAATAGCGTTTGCATATGTCTACGTATCGTAGCAATAGAGTTCTAATGCTTCTTAAAACGCGATATCGCATCTCATTATTATGTTGCATGATAAGATATAATATTCATTGTAAAGTGTTATGTATACCTCGTATTCACATCAGAAGAATGTAAATGCGACACTTCCTTGCAAGGAAATAGCGTTTACAGATGTCTACGTATCGAAGCAATAGAGTTCAAATGCTTCTTAAAACGAGATATCGCATCTCATTTCTATGTTTCATGGTAAGATATAATATGATTTGCGAAGTGTTATGTATTCCTCGTCTACACTTCAAATGAATGTAAATGCGACACTTCCTTGCTAGGAAATAGCGTTTGCAGATGTCTACGTATCGTAGGGATAGAGTTCTAATGCTTCTTAAAACGTGATATCGCATCTCATTTCTACGTTTCATGGTAAGATATAATATGATTTGCGAAGTGTCATGTATTCCTCGTCTACACTTCAAATGAATGTAAATGCGACACTTCCATCCTATGAAATAGCGTTTGCACATGTTTACGTATCGTAGCAATAGAGTTCTAATGCTTCTTAAAAAGCGATATGGCATCCCATTTCTATGTTTCATGGTAAGATATAATATGATTTGCGAAGTGTTATGTATTCCTCGTCTACACTTCAAATGAATGTAAATGCGACACTTCCTTGCTAGGAAATAGCGTTTGCAGATGTCTACGTATCGTTCCAATAGAGTTCTAATGCTTCTTAAAACGCGATATCGCATCTCGTTACTGTGTTGCATGATAAGATATAATATTCATTGTAAAGTGTTATGTATACCTCGTATTCACTTCAGAAGAATGTAAATGCGACACTTCCTTGCTAGGAAATAGCGTCTGCAGTTGTCTACGTATCGTTCCAATAGAGTTCTAATGCTTCTTAAAACGCGATATCGCATCTCGTTAGTATGTTGCATGATAAGATATAATATTCATTGTAAAGTGTTATGTATACCTCGTATTCACTTCAGAAGAATGTAAATGAGGAACTTCCTTGCAAGGATATAGCGTTTACAGATGTCTACGTATCGAAGCAATAGAGTTCAAATGCTTCTTAAAACGCGATATCGCATCTCATTTCTACGATTCTTGACAAGGTATAGTATTCATTGCGAAGTGTTATGTATACCTATTATTCACTTCAAAAGAATGTAAATGCGACACTTCCTTGCAAGGAAATAGCGTTTGCAGATGTCTACGTATCGTAGCAATAGAGTTCTAATGCTTCTTAAAACGCGATATCGCATCCCATTTCTATGTTTCATGGTAAGATATAATATGATTTGCGAAGTGCAATGTATTCCACGTCTACACTTCAAATGAATGTAAATGCGTCACTTCCTTGCAGGGAAATAGCGTTTGCAGATGTTTACGTATCGTAGGGATAGAGTTCTAACGCTTCTTAAAGCACGACATCGCATCTCATTTCTATGTTGCATGTTAGGATATAATATTCATTGTAAAGTGTTATGTATACCTCGTATTCTCTTCAGAAGAATGTAAATGCGACACTTCCTTGCAAGGAAATAGCATTTGCAGATGTCCACGTATCGTAGCAATAGAGTTCTTGTGCTTCTTAAAACGCGATATCGCATCTCATTTCTATGTTTCATGGTAAGATATAATATGATTTGCGAAGTGTTATGTATTCCACGTCTACACTTCAAATGAATGTAAATGCGACACTTCCTTGCAAGGAAATAGCGTTTGCAGATGTCTACCTATCGTAGCAATAGAGTTCTAATGCTCCTTAAAACGCGACATCGCATCTCATTTCTATGTTGCATGTTAGGATATAATATTCATTGTAAAGTGTTATGTATACCTCGTATTCACTTCAGAAGAATGTAAATGCGACACTTCCTTGCAAGGAAATAGCGTTTGCAGATGTCTACGTATCGAAGCAATAGAGTTCAAATGCTACTTAACACGAGATATTGCATCTCATTACTATGTTGCATGATAAGATATAATATTCATTGTAAAGTGTTATGTAAACCTATTATTCACTTCAAAAGAGTGTAAATGCGACACTTCCTTGCAAGGAAATAGCGTTTGCAGATGTCTACGTATCGTAGGGATACATTTCTAATGCTTCTTAAAACGTGATATCGCATCTCATTTCTACGTTTCAGGGTAAGATATAATATGATTTGCGAAGTGTCATGTATTCCTCGTCTACACTTCAAATGAATGTAAATGCGACACTTCCATCCTAGGAAATAGCGTTTGCAGATGTTTACGTATCGTAGCAATAGAGTTCTAATGCTTCTTAAAACGCGATATGGCATCCCATTTCTATGTTTCATGGTAAGATATAATATGATTTGCGAAGTGTTATGTATTCCTCGTCTACACTTCAAATGAATGTAAATGCGACACTTCCTTGCTAGGAAATAGCGTTTGCAGATGTCTACGTATCGTTCCAATAGAGTTCTAATGCTTCTTAAAACGCGATATCGCATCTCGTTACTATGTTGCATGATGAGATATAATATTCATTGTAAAGTGTTATGTATACCTCGTATTCACTTCAGAAGAATGTAAATGCGACACTTCCTTGCAAGGAAATAGCATTTACAGATGTCTACGTATCGAAGCAATAGAGTTCTTATGCTTCTTAAAACGAGATATCGCATCTCATATCTATGTTTCATGATAGGATATAATATTCATTGCGAAGTGTTATGCATTCCTCGTCTACGATTTGAATGAATGTAAATGCGACTCTTCCTTTCTAGGAAATAGCGTTTGCAGATGTTTACGTATCGTAGGGATAGAGTTCTAATGCTTCTTAAAACGCGATATCGCATCTCATTTCTATGTTTCATGGTAAGATATAATATGATTTGCGAAGTGTTATGTATTCCACGTCTACACTTCAAATGAATGTAAATGCGACACTTCCTTGCAAGGAAATAGCGTTTGCAGATGTCTACCTATCGTAGCAATAGAGTTCTAATGCTTCTTAAAACGCGACATCGCATCTCATTTCTATGTTGCATGTTAGGATATAATATTCATTGTAGAGTGATATGTATACCTCGTATCCTCTTCAGAAGAATGTAAATGCGACACTTCCTTGCAAGGAAATAACGTTTGCAGATGTCTACGTCTCGAAGCAATAGAGTTCTTATGATTCTTAAAACGCGATATCGCATCTCATTTCTATGTTTCATGGTAAGATATAATATGACTTGCGATGTGTTATGTATTCCTCGTCTACACTTCAAATGAATGAAAATGCGACACTTCCTTGCAAGGAAATTGCGTTTGCAGATGTCTACGTATCGTAGCAATAGAGTTCTTATGATTCTTAAAATGCGATATCGCATCTCATTTCTATGTTTCATGGTAAGATATAATATGATTTGCGAAGAGTTATGTATTCCTCGTCTACACTTCAAATGAATGTGAATGCGACAATTCCTCGCTAGGAAATGGCGTTTGCAGATGTCTACGTATCGTAGCAATAGAGTTTTTATGATTCTTAAAACGCAATATCGCATCTCAATTCTATTTTTCATGGTAAGATAGAATATGATTTGCGAAGTGTTATGTATTCCTCGTCTACACTTCAAATGAATGTAAATGCGACACTTCCTTGATAGGAAATAGCATCTGCAGATGTTTAGGTATCGTAGCAATAGAGTTCAAATGCTTCTTAATACGAGATATAGCATCTCATATCTATGTTTCATGATAAGATATAATATTCATTGCGAAGTGTTATGTATTCCTCGTCTACACTTCAAATGAATGTAATTGCGACACTTCCTTGCAAGGAAATAGCGTTTGCAGATGTCTACATATCGTAGGGATACATTTCTAATGCTTCCTAAAACGTGATATCGCATCTCATTTCTACGTTTCAGGGTAAGATATAATATGATTTGCGAAGTGTCATGTATTCCTCGTCTACACTTCAAATGAATGTAAATGCGACACTTCCATCCTAGGAAATAGCGTTTGCAGATGTTTACGTATCGTAGCAATAGAGTTCTAATGCTTCTTAAAACGCGATATGGCATCCCATTTCTATGTTTCATGGTAAGATATAATATGATTTGCGAAGTGTTATGTATTCCTCGTCTACACTTCAAATGAATGTAAATGCGACACTTCCTTGCTAGGAAATAGCGTTTGCAGATGTCTACGTATCGTTCCAATAGAGTTCTAATGCTTCTTAAAACGCGATATCGCATCTCGTTACTATGTTGCATGATGAGATATAATATTCATTGTAAAGTGTTATGTATACCTCGTATTCACTTCAGAAGAATGTAAATGCGACACTTCCTTGCAAGGAAATAGCATTTACAGATGTCTACGTATCGAAGCAATAGAGTTCTTATGCTTCTTAAAACGAGATATCGCATCTCATATCTATGTTTCATGATAGGATATAATATTCATTGCGAAGTGTTATGCATTCCTCGTCTACGATTTGAATGAATGTAAATGCGACTCTTCCTTTCTAGGAAATAGCGTTTGCAGATGTTTACGTATCGTAGGGATAGAGTTCTAATGCTTCTTAAAACGCGATATCGCATCTCATTTCTATGTTTCATGGTAAGATATAATATGATTTGCGAAGTGTTATGTATTCCACGTCTACACTTCAAATGAATGTAAATGCGACACTTCCTTGCAAGGAAATAGCGTTTGCAGATGTCTACCTATCGTAGCAATAGAGTTCTAATGCTTCTTAAAACGCGACATCGCATCTCATTTCTATGTTGCATGTTAGGATATAATATTCATTGTAAAGTGATATGTATACCTCGTATCCTCTTCAGAAGAATGTAAATGCGACACTTCCTTGCAAGGAAATAACGTTTGCAGATGTCTACGTCTCGAAGCAATAGAGTTCTTATGATTCTTAAAACGCGATATCGCATCTCATTTCTATGTTTCATGGTAAGATATAATATGACTTGCGATGTGTTATGTATTCCTCGTCTACACTTCAAATGAATGAAAATGCGACACTTCCTTGCAAGGAAATTGCGTTTGCAGATGTCTACGTATCGTAGCAATAGAGTTCTTATGATTCTTAAAATGCGATATCGCATCTCATTTCTATGTTTCATGGTAAGATATAATATGATTTGCGAAGAGTTATGTATTCCTCGTCTACACTTCAAATGAATGTGAATGCGACAATTCCTCGCTAGGAAATGGCGTTTGCAGATGTCTACGTATCGTAGCAATAGAGTTTTTATGATTCTTAAAACGCAATATCGCATCTCAATTCTATTTTTCATGGTAAGATAGAATATGATTTGCGAAGTGTTATGTATTCCTCGTCTACACTTCAAATGAATGTAAATGCGACACTTCCTTGATAGGAAATAGCATCTGCAGATGTTTAGGTATCGTAGCAATAGAGTTCAAATGCTTCTTAATACGAGATATAGCATATCATATCTATGTTTCATGATAAGATATAATATTCATTGCGAAGTGTTATGTATTCCTCGTCTACACTTCAAATGAATGTAATTGCGACACTTCCTTGCAAGGAAATAGCGTTTGCAGATGTCTACGTATCGTAGCAATAGAGTTTTTATGATTCTTAAAGCGCGATATCGCATCTCATTTCTATGTTTCATGGTAAGATAGAATATGATTTGCGAAGTGTTATGTATTCCTCTTCTACACTTCAAATGAATGTAAATGCGACACTTCCTTGCAAGGAAAAAGCGTTTGAAGATGTCTACGTATCGTAGCAATAGAGTTCTTGTGATTCTTAAAACGCGATATCGCATCTCATATCTATGTTTCATGGTGAGATATAATATGATTTGCGAAGTGTTATGTACTCCTCGTCTACACTTCAAATGAATGAAAATGCGACACTTCCTTGCTAGGAAATAGCGTCTGCAGATGTTCAGGTATCGTAGCAATAGAGTTCAAATGCTTCTTAGTACGAGATATAGCATCTCATATCTATGTTTCATGACAAGATATAATATTCATTGCGAAGTGTTATGCATTCCTCGTCTACGATTCAAATGAATGTAAATGCGACACTTCCTTGCAAGTAAATAGCGTTTGCAGATGTCTACGTATCGTAGCAATAGAGTTCTTATGATTCTCAAAACTCGATATCGCATCTCATTCCTATGTTTCATGGTAAGGTATAATATGATTTGCGAAGTGTTATGTATTCCTCGTCTACACTTCAAATGAATGTAAATGCGACACTGCCTTGCAAGGAAATAGCGTATGCAGATGTCTACGTATCGTAGCAATAGAGTTCTTATGATTCTTAAAACGCGATATCGCATCTCATTTCTATGTTTCATGGTAAGATATAATATGATTTGCGAAATGTTATGTATTCCTCTTCTACACTTCAAATGAATGTAAATGCGACACTTCCTTCCAAGGAAAAAGCGTTTGAAGATGTCTACGTATCGTAGCAATAGAGTTCTTATGATTCCTAAAACGCGATATCGCATCTCATATCTATGTTTCATGGTAAGATATAATATGATTTGCGAAGTGTTATGTATTCCACGTCTACACTTCAAATGAATGTAAATGCGACACTTCCTTGCAAGGAAATAGCGTTTGCAGATGTCTACCTATCGTAGCAATAGAGTTCTAATGCTCCTTAAAACGCGACATCGCATCTCATTTCTATGTTGCATGTTAGGATATAATATTCATTGTAAAGTGTTATGTATACCTCGTATTCACTTCAGAAGAATGTAAATGCGACACTTCCTTGCAAGGAAATAGCGTTTGCAGATGTCTACGTATCGAAGCAATAGAGTTCAAATGCTACTTAACACGAGATATTGCATCTCATTACTATGTTGCATGATAAGATATAATATACATTGTAAAGTGTTATGTAAACCTATTATTCACTTCAAAAGAGTGTAAATGCGACACTTCCTTCCAAGGAAATAGCGTTTGCAGATGTCTACGTATCGTAGGGATACATTTCTAATGCTTCTTAAAACGTGATATCGCATCTCATTTCTATGTTTCATGGCAAGATATAATATGATTTGCGAAGTGTTATGCATTCCTCGTCTACACTTCAAATGAATGTAAATGCGACACTTCCTTGCAAGGAGATAGCGTTTGCAGATGTCTACGTATCGTAGCAATAGAGTTCTTATGATTCTTAAAACGCGATATCGCATTTCATTTCTATGTTTCATGGTAAGGTAGAATATGATTTGTGAAGTGTTATGTATTCCTCGTCTACACTTCAAAAGAGTGTAAATGCGACACTTCCTTCCAAGGAAATAGCGTTTGCAGATGTCTAGGTATCGTAGCAATACAGTTCAAATGCTTCTTAAAACGAGATATTGCATCTCATATCTATGTTTCATGGTAAGATATAATATGATTTGCGAAGTATCATGTATTCCTCGTCTACATTTCAAATGAATGTAAATGCGACACTTCCTTGCAAGGAAATAGCGATTGCAGATGTCTACGTATCCTAGCAATAGAGTTCGAATACATCTTAAAACGAGATATTGCATCTCATATCCATGTTTCATGATAAGATATAATATTCATTGCGAAGTGTTATGTATTCCTCGTCTACACTTCAAATGAATGCGAATGCGACACTTCCTTGCTAGGAAATAGCTTCTGCAGATGTCTAGGTATCGTAGCAATACAGTTCAAATGCTTCTTAAAACGAGATATTGCATCTCATATCTATGTTTCATGATGAGATATAATATTCATTGCGAAGTGTTATGCATTCCTCGTCTACGATTCAAATGAATGTAATTGCGACGTAGTGCAATTACATTCTCCTTGCAAGGAAATAGCGTTTGCAGATGTCTACGTATCGTAGCAATAGATTTCTAATGCTTCTTAAAACGCGATATCGCATCTCATTTCTATGTTTCATGGTAAGATATAATATGATTTGCGAAGTGTCATGTATTCCTCGTCGACATTTCAAATAAATGTAAATGCGACACTTCCTTGCTAGGAAATAGCGTCTGCAGATGTTTAGGTATCGTAGCAATAGTGTTCTAATGCTTCGTAAAACGCGATATCGCATCTCATTTCTATGTTTCATGGTAAGATATAATATGATGTGCCAAGTGTTATGCATTCCTCGTCTACGATTCAAATGAATGTAAATGCGACACTTCCTTGCAAGGAAATAGCGTTTGCAAATGTCTACCTATCGTAGCAATAGATTTCTTATGATTCTTAGAACGCGATATCGCATCTCATTTCTATGTTTCATGGTAAGATATAATATGATTTGCGAAGAGTTATGTATTCCTCGTCTACACTTCAAATGAATGTGAATGCGACACTTCCTCGCTAGGAAATGGCGTTTGCAGATGTCTACGTATCGTAGGAATAGAGTTCTTATGATCCTTAAAACGCGATATCGCATCTCATTTCTATGTTTCATGGTAAGATATAATATGATTTGCGAAGTGTTATGTATTCCTCGTCTACACTTCAAATGAATGTAAATGCGACACTTCCTTGCAAGGAAATAGCGTTTGCAGATGTCTACGTATCGAAGCAATAGAGTTCAAATGCTTCTTAAAACGCGATATCGCATCTCATTTATATGTTTCATGGTAAGATATAATATGATTTGCGAAGTGTCATGTATTCCTCGTCTACACTTCAAATGAATGTAAATGCGACACTTCCTCGCTAGGAGATAGCGTTTGCAGATGTCTACGTATCGTAGCAATAGATTTCTAATGCTTCTTAAGACGCGATATCGCATCTCATTTCTATGTTTCATGGAAACATATAATATGATTTGCGAAGTGTCATGTATTTCTCGTCTACACTTCAAATGAATGTAAAGGCGACACTTCCTTGCAAGGAAATAGCTTTTGCAGATGTCTACGTATCGTAGCAATAGAGTTCTCATGATTCTTAAAACGCGATATCGCATCTCATTTCTATGTTTCATGGTAAGATATAATATGATTTGCGAAGTGTTATGTATTCCTCGTCTACACTTCAAATGAATGTAAATGCGACACTTCCTCGCTAGGAAATAGCGTTTGCAGATGTCTATGTGTCGTAGCAATAGAGTTCTTATGATTCTTAAAACGCGATATCGCATCTCATTTATATGTTTCATGGTAAGATATAATATGATTTGCGAAGTGTTATGTATTCCTCATCTACACTTCAAATGAATGTAAATGCGACACTTCCTCGCTAGGAAATAGCGTTTGCACATGTCTACGTATCGTAGCAATAGAGTTCTTATGATTCTTAAAACGCGATATCGCATTTCATTTCTATGTATCATGGTAAGATATAATATGAATTGCGAAGTGTTATGTACTCCTCGTCTACACTTCAAATGAATGTAAATGCGGCACTTCCTTGCAAGGAAATAGCGTTTGCAGATGTCTACCTATCGTAGCAATAGAATTCTAATGCTTCTTAAAACGCGATATCGCATTTCATTTCTATGTTTCATGGTAAGATATAATATGATTTGCGAAGTGTTATGTATTCCTCGTCTACACTTCAAATGTATGTAAATGCGACACTTCCTTGCAAGGAAATAGCATTTGCAAATGTCTACCTATCGTAGCAATAGAGTTCTTATGATTCTTAGAACGCGATATCGCATCTCATTTCTATGTTTCATGGTAAGATATAATATGATGTGCGAAGAGTTATGTATTCCTCGTCTACACTTCAAATGAATGTGAATGCGACACTTCCTCGCTAGGAAATGGCGTTTGCAGATGTCTACGTATCGTAGCAATAGATTTCTAATGCTTCTTAAAACGCGTTATCGCATCTCATTTCTATGTTTCATGGAAACATATAATATGATTTGCGAAGTGTCATGTATTCCTCGTCTACACTTCAAACGAATGTAAATGCGACACTTCCTTGCTAGGAAATAGCTTCTGCAGATGTCTAGGTATCGTAGCAATACAGTTCAAATGCATCTTAAAACGAGATATTGCATCTCATATCTATGTTTCATGATAAGATATAATATTCATTGCGAAGTGTTATGCATTCCTCGTCTACTATTCAAATGAATGTAATTGCGACACTTCCTTGCAAGGAAATAGCGTTTGCAGATGTCTACCTATCGTAGCAATAGAATTCTAATGCTTCTTAAAACGCGATATCGCATCTCATTTCTATGTTTCATGGTAAGATATAATATGATTTGCGAAGTGTTATGTATTCCTCGTCTACACTTCAAGTGAATGTAATTGCGACACTTCCTTTCAAAGAAATAGCGTTTGCAGATGTCTACGTATCGTAGCAATAGAGTTCTTATGATTCTTAAAACGCGATATCGCATCTCATTTCTATGTTTCATGGAAACATATAATATGATTTGCGAAGTGTCATGTATTCCTCGTCTACACTTCAAATGAATGTAAATGCGACACTTCCTCGCTAGGAAATAGCGTTTGCAGATGTCTACGTATCGTAGCAATAGAGTTCTTATGATTCTTAAAACGCGATATCGCATTTCATTTCTATGTTTCATGGTAAGATATAATATGATTTGCGAAGTGTTATGTATTCCTCATCTACACTTCAAATGAATGTAAATGCGACACTTCCTCGCTAGGAAATAGCGTTTGCAGATGTCTACGTGTCGTAGCAATAGAGTTCTCATGATTCTTAAAACGCGATATCGCATCTCATTTATATGTTTCATGGTAAGATATAATATGATTTGCGAAGTGTTATGTATTCCTCGCCTACACTTCAAATGAATGTAAATGCGACACTTCCTTGCAAGGAAATAGCGTTTGCAGATGTCTACCTATCGTAGCAATAGAATTCTAATGCTTCTTAAATGCGATATCGCATCTCATTTCTATGTTTCATGGTAAGATATAATATGATTTGCGAAGAGTTATGTATTCCTCGTCTACACTTCAAATGAATGTGAATGCGACACTTCCTCGCTAGGAAATGGCGTTTGCAGATGTCTACGTATCGTAGCAATAGATTTCTAAGGCTTCTTAAAACGCGATATCGCATCTCATTTCTATGTTTCATGGTAAGATATTATATGATTTGCGAAGTGTCATGTATTCCTCGTCTACACTTCAAATGAATGTAAATGCGACACTTCCTTGCTAGGAAATAGCTTCTGCAGATGTCTAGGTATCGTAGCAATACAGTTCAAATGCTTCTTAAAACGAGATATTGCATCTCATATCTATGTTTCATGATAAGAAATAATATTCATTGCGAAGTGTTATGCATTCCTCGTCTACGATTCAAATGAATGTAATTGCGACACTTCCTTGCAAGGAAATAGCGTTTGCAGATGTCTACCTATCGTAGCAATAGAATTCTAATGCTTCTTAAAACGCGATATCGCATCTCATTTCTATGTTTCATGGTAAGATATAATATGATTTGCGAAGTGTTATGTATTCCTCGTCTACACTTCAAGTGAATGTAATTGCGACACTTCCTTTCAAAGAAATAGCGTTTGCAGATGTCTACCTATCGTAGCAAAAGAATTCTAATGCTTCTTAAAACGCGATATCGCATCTCATTTCTACGTTTCATGGTAAGACATAATATGATTTGCGAAGTGTTATGTATTCCTCGTCTACACTTCAAATGAATGTAAAGGCGACACTTCCTTGCAAGGAAATAGCTTTTGCAGATGTCTAAGTATCGTAGCAATAGAGTTCTTATGATTCTTAAAACGCGATATCGCATCTCATTTCTATGTTTCATGGTAAGATATAATATGATTTGCGAAGTGTTATGTACTCCTCGTCTACACTTCAAATGAATGTAAATGCGACACTTCCTTGCAAGGAAATAGCGTTTGCAGATGTCTGCGTATCGAAGCAATAGAGTTCAAATGCTTCTTAAAACGCGATATCGCATCTCATTTATATGTTTCATGGTAAGATATAATATGATTTGCGAAGTATCATGTATTCCTCGTCTACATTTCAAATGAATGTAAATGCGACACTTCCTTGCAAGGAAATAGCGATTGCAGATGTCTACGTATCCTAGCAATAGAGTTCGAATACATCTTAAAACGAGATATTGCATCTCATATCTATGTTTCATGATAAGATATAATATACATTGCGAAGTGTTATGTATTCCTCGTCTACACTTCAAATGAATGTGAATGCGACACTTCCTTGCTAGGAAATAGCTTCTGCAGATGTCTAGGTATCGTAGCAATACAGTTCAAATGCTTCTTAAAACGAGATATTGCATCTCATATCTATGTTTCATGATGAGATATAATATTCATTGCGAAGTGTTATGCATTCCTCGTCTACGATTCAAATGAATGTAATTGCGACGTAGTGCAATTACATTCTCCTTGCAAGGAAATAGCGTTTGCAGATGTCTACGTATCGTAGCAATAGATTTCTAATGCTTCTTAAAACGCGATATCGCATCTCATTTCTATGTTTCATGGTAAGATATAATATGATTTGCGAAGTGTCATGTATTCCTCGTCGACATTTCAAATGAATGTAAATGCGACACTTCCTTGCTAGGAAATAGCGTCTGCAGATGTTTAGGTATCGTAGCAATAGTGTTTTAATGCTTCTTAAAACGCGATATCGCATCTCATTTCTATGTTTCATGGTAAGATATAATATGATGTGCCAAGTGTTATGCATTCCTCGTCTGCGATTCAAATGAATGTAAATGCGACACTTCCTTGCAAGGAAATAGCGTTTGCAAATGTCTACCTATCGTAGCAATAGAGTTCTTATGATTCTTAGAACGCGATATCGCATCTCATTTCTATGTTTCATGGTAAGATATAATATGATTTGCGAAGAGTTATGTATTCCTCGTCTACACTTCAAATGAATGTGAATGCGACACTTCCTCGCTAGGAAATGGCGTTTGCAGATGTCTACGTATCGTAGGAATAGAGTTCTTATGATCCTTAAAACGCGATATCGCATCTCATTTCTATGTTTCATGGTAAGATATAATATGATTTGCGAAGTGTTATGTATTCCTCGTCTACACTTCAAATGAATGTAAATGCGACACTTCCTTGCAAGGAAATAGCGTTTGCAGATATCTACGTATCGAAGCAATAGAGTTCAAATGCTTCTTAAAACGCGATATCGCATCTCATTTATATGTTTCATGGTAAGATATAATATGATTTGCGAAGTGTCATGTATTCCTCGTCTACACTTCAAATGAATGTAAATGCGACACTTCCTCGCTAGGAGATAGCGTTTGCAGATGTCTACGTATCGTAGCAATAGATTTCTAATGCTTCTTAAAACGCGATATCGCATCTCATTTCTATGTTTCATGGAAACATATAATATGATTTGCGAAGTGTCATGTATTCCTCGTCTACACTTCAAATGAATGTAAATGCGACACTTCCTTGCTAGGAAATAGCTTCTGCAGATGTCTAGGTATCGTAGCAATACAGTTCTAATGCTTCTTAAAACGAGATATTGCATCTCATATCTATGTTTCATGATAAGATATAATATTCATTGCGAAGTGTTATGCATTCCTCGTCTACGATTCAAATGAATGTAATTGCGACACTTCCTTGCAAGGAAATAGCGTTTGCAGATGTCTACCTATCGTAGCAATAGAATTCTAATGCTTCTTAAAACGCGATATCGCATCTCATTTCTATGTTTCATGGTAAGATATAATATGATTTGCGAAGTGTTATGTATTCCTCGTCTACACTTCAAGTGAATGTAATTGCGACACTTCCTTTCAAAGAAATAGCGTTTGCAGATGTCTACGTATCGTAGCAACAGAGTTCTTATGATTCTTAAAACGCGATATCGTATCTCATTTCTATGTTTCATGGAAACATATAATATGATTTGCGAAGTGTCATGCATTCCTCGTCTACTATTCAAATGAATGTAATTGCGACACTTCCTTGCAAGGAAATAGCGTTTGCAGATGTCTACCTATCGTAGCAATAGAATTCTAATGCTTCTTAAAACGCGATATCGCATCTCATTTCTATGTTTCATGGTAAGATATAATATGATTTGCGAAGTGTTATGTATTCCTCGTCTACACTTCAAGTGAATGTAATTGCGACACTTCCTTTCAAAGAAATAGCGTTTGCAGATGTCTACGTATCGTAGCAATAGAGTTCTTATGATTCTTAAAACGCGATATCGCATCTCATTTCTATGTTTCATGGAAACATATAATATGATTTGCGAAGTGTCATGTATTCCTCGTCTACACTTCAAATGAATGTAAATGCGACACTTCCTCGCTAGGAAATAGCGTTTGCAGATGTCTACGTATCGTAGCAATAGAGTTCTTATGATTCTTAAAACGCGATATCGCATTTCATTTCTATGTTTCATGGTAAGATATAATATGATTTGCGAAGTGTTATGTATTCCTCATCTACACTTCAAATGAATGTAAATGCGACACTTCCTCGCTAGGAAATAGCATTTGCAGATGTCTACGTGTCGTAGCAATAGAGTTCTTATGATTCTTAAAACGCGATATCGCATCTCATTTATATGTTTCATGGTAAGATATAATATGATTTGCGAAGTGTTATGTATTCCTCGTCTACACTTCAAATGAATGTAAATGCGACACTTCCTTGCAAGGAAATAGCGTTTGCAGATGTCTACCTATCGTAGCAATAGAATTCTAATGCTTCTTAAATGCGATATCGCATCTCATTTCTATGTTTCATGGTAAGATATAATATGATTTGCGAAGAGTTATGTATTCCTCGTCTACACTTCAAATGAATGTGAATGCGACACTTCCTCGCTAGGAAATGGCGTTTGCAGATGTCTACGTATGGTAGCAATAGATTTCTAAGGCTTCTTAAAACGCGATATCGCATCTCATTTCTATGTTTCATGGTAAGATATTATATGATTTGCGAAGTGTCATGTATTCCTCGTCTACACTTCAAATGAATGTAAATGCGACACTTCCTTGCTAGGAAATAGCTTCTGCAGATGTCTAGGTATCGTAGCAATACAGTTCAAATGCTTCTTAAAACGAGATATTGCATCTCATATCTATGTTTCATGATAAGAAATAATATTCATTGCGAAGTGTTATGCATTCCTCGTCTACGATTCAAATGAATGTAATTGCGACACTTCCTTGCAAGGAAATAGCGTTTGCAGATGTCTACCTATCGTAGCAATAGAATTCTAATGCTTCTTAAAACGCGATATCGCATCTCATTTCTATGTTTCATGGTAAGATATAATATGATTTGCGAAGTGTTATGTATTCCTCGTCTACACTTCAAGTGAATGTAATTGCGACACTTCCTTTCAAAGAAATAGCGTTTGCAGATGTCTACCTATCGTAGCAATAGAATTCTAATGCTTCTTAAAACGCGATATCGCATCTCATTTCTACGTTTCATGGTAAGATATAATATGACTTGCGAAGTGTTATGTATTCCTCGTCTACACTTCAAATGAATGTAAAGGCGACACTTCCTTGCAAGGAAATAGCTTTTGCACATGTCTAAGTATCGTAGCAATAGAGTTCTTATGATTCTTAAAACGCGATATCGCATCTCATTTCTATGTTTCATGGTAAGATATAATATGATTTGCGAAGTGTTATGTACTCCTCGTCTACACTTCAAATGAATGTAAATGCGACACTTCCTTGCAAGGAAATAGCGTTTGCAGATGTCTGCGTATCGAAGCAATAGAGTTCAAATGCTTCTTAAAACGCGATATCGCATCTCATTTATATGTTTCATGGTAAGATATAATATGATTTGCGAAGTATCATGTATTCCTCGTCTACATTTCAAATGAATGTAAATGCGACACTTCCTTGCAAGGAAATAGCGATTGCAGATGTCTACGTATCCTAGCAATAGAGTTCGAATACATCTTAAAACGAGATATTGCATCTCATATCTATGTTTCATGATAAGATATAATATACATTGCGAAGTGTTATGTATTCCTCGTCTACACTTCAAATGAATGTGAATGCGACACTTCCTTGCTAGGAAATAGCTTCTGCAGATGTCTAGGTATCGTAGCAATACAGTTCAAATGCTTCTTAAAACGAGATATTGCATCTCATATCTATGTTTCATGATGAGATATAATATTCATTGCGAAGTGTTATGCATTCCTCGTCTACGATTCAAATGAATGTAATTGCGACGTAGTGCAATTACATTCTCCTTGCAAGGAAATAGCGTTTGCAGATGTCTACGTATCGTAGCAATAGATTTCTAATGCTTTTTAAAACGCGATATCGCATCTCATTTCTATGTTTCATGGTAAGATATAATATGATTTGCGAAGTGTCATGTATTCCTCGTCGACATTTCAAATAAATGAAAATGCGACACTTCCTTGCTAGGAAATAGCGTCTGCAGATGTTTAGGTATCGTAGCAATAGTGTTCTAATGCTTCTTAAAACGCGATATCGCATCTCATTTCTATGTTTCATGGTAAGATATAATATGATGTGCCAAGTGTTATGCATTCCTCGTCTGCGATTCAAATGAATGTAAATGCGACACTTCCTTGCAAGGAAATAGCGTTTGCAAATGTCTACCTATCGTAGCAATAGAGTTCTTATGATTCTTAGAACGCGATATCGCATCTCATTTCTATGTTTCATGGTAAGATATAATATGATTTGCGAAGAGTTATGTATTCCTCGTCTACACTTCAAATGAATGTGAATGCGACACTTCCTCGCTAGGAAATGGCGTTTGCAGATGTCTACGTATCGTAGGAATAGAGTTCTTATGATCCTTAAAACGCGATATCGCATCTCATTTCTATGTTTCATGGTAAGATATAATATGATTTGCGAAGTGTTATGTATTCCTCGTCTACACTTCAAATGAATGTAAATGCGACACTTCCTTGCAAGGAAATAGCGTTTGCAGATATCTACGTATCGAAGCAATAGAGTTCAAATGCTTCTTAAAACGCGATATCGCATCTCATTTATATGTTTCATGGTAAGATATAATATGATTTGCGAAGTGTCATGTATTCCTCGTCTACACTTCAAATGAATGTAAATGCGACACTTCCTCGCTAGGAGATAGCGTTTGCAGATGTCTACGTATCGTAGCAATAGATTTCTAATGCTTCTTAAAACGCGATATCGCATCTCATTTCTATGTTTCATGGAAACATATAATATGATTTGCGAAGTGTCATGTATTCCTCGTCTACACTTCAAATGAATGTAAATGCGACACTTCCTTGCTAGGAAATAGCTTCTGCAGATGTCTAGGTATCGTAGCAATACAGTTCTAATGCTTCTTAAAACGAGATATTGCATCTCATATCTATGTTTCATGATAAGATATAATATTCATTGCGAAGTGTTATGCATTCCTCGTCTACGATTCAAATGAATGTAATTGCGACACTTCCTTGCAAGGAAATAGCGTTTGCAGATGTCTACCTATCGTAGCAATAGAATTCTAATGCTTCTTAAAACGCGATATCGCATCTCATTTCTATGTTTCATGGTAAGATATAATATGACTTGCGAAGTGTTATGTATTCCTCGTCTACACTTCAAATGAATGTAAAGGCGACACTTCCTTGCAAGGAAATAGCTTTTGCACATGTCTAAGTATCGTAGCAATAGAGTTCTTATGATTCTTAAAACGCGATATCGCATCTCATTTCTATGTTTCATGGTAAGATATAATATGATTTGCGAAGTGTTATGTACTCCTCGTCTACACTTCAAATGAATGTAAATGCGACACTTCCTTGCAAGGAAATAGCGTTTGCAGATGTCTGCGTATCGAAGCAATAGAGTTCAAATGCTTCTTAAAACGCGATATCGCATCTCATTTATATGTTTCATGGTAAGATATAATATGATTTGCGAAGAGTTATGTATTCCTCGTCTACACTTCAAATGAATGTGAATGCGACACTTCCTCGCTAGGAAATGGCGTTTGCAGATGTCTACGTATCGTAGGAATAGAGTTCTTATGATCCTTAAAACGCGATATCGCATCTCATTCCTATGTTTCATGGTAAGATATAATATGATTTGCGAAGTGTTATGTATTCCGCGTCTACACTTCAAATGAATGTAAATGCGACACTTCCTTGCAAGGAAATAGCGTTTGCAGATATCTACGTATCGAAGCAATAGAGTTCAAATGCTTCTTAAAACGCGATATCGCATCTCATTTATATGTTTCATGGTAAGATATAATATGATTTGCGAAGTGTCATGTATTCCTCGTCTACACTTCAAATGAATGTAAATGCGACACTTCCTCGCTAGGAGATAGCGTTTGCAGATGTCTACGTATCGTAGCAATAGATTTCTAATGCTTCTTAAAACGCGATATCGCATCTCATTTCTATGTTTCATGGAAACATATAATATGATTTGCGAAGTGTCATGTATTCCTCGTCTACACTTCAAATGAATGTAAATGCGACACTTCCTTGCTAGGAAATAGCTTCTGCAGATGTCTAGGTATCGTAGCAATACAGTTCTAATGCTTCTTAAAACGAGATATTGCATCTCATATCTATGTTTCATGATAAGATATAATATTCATTGCGAAGTGTTATGCATTCCTCGTCTACGATTCAAATGAATGTAATTGCGACACTTCCTTGCAAGGAAATAGCGTTTGCAGATGTCTACCTATCGTAGCAATAGAATTCTAATGCTTCTTAAAACGCGATATCGCATCTCATTTCTATGTTTCATGGTAAGATATAATATGATTTGCGAAGTGTTACGTATTCCTCGTCTACACTTCAAGTGAATGTAATTGCGACACTTCCTTTCAAAGAAATAGCGTTTGCAGATGTCTACGTATCGTAGCAACAGAGTTCTTATGATTCTTAAAACGCGATATCGTATCTCATTTCTATGTTTCATGGAAACATATAATATGATTTGCGAAGTGTCATGTATTCCTCGTCTACACTTCAAATGAATGTAATGCGACACTTCCTTGCTAGGAAATAGCTTCTGCAGATGTCTACCTATCGTAGCAATAGAATTCTAATGCTTCTTAAAACGCGATATCGCATCTCATTTCTACGTTTCATGGTTAGATATAATATGATTTGCGAAGTGTTATGTATTCCTCGTCTACACTTCAAATAAATGTAATTGCGAGACTTCCTCGCTAGGAAATAGCGTTTGCAGATGTCTACGTATCGTAGCAATAGAGTTCTTATGATTCTTAAAACGCGATATCGCATTTCATTTCTATGTTTCATGGTAATATATAATATGATTTGCGAAGTGTCATGTATTCCTCGTCTACACTTCAAATGAATGTAAATGCGACACTTCCTTGCAAGGAAGTAGCGTTTGCAGATGTCTACGTATCCTAGCAATAGAGTTCGAATGCTTCTTAAAACGAGATATTGCATCTCATATCTATGTTTCATGATAAGATATAATATTCATTGCGTATTGTTATGCATTCCTCGTCTACGATACAAATGAATGTAAATGCAACACCTCCTTGCTAGGAAATAGCGCTTGCAGATGTCTAGGTATCGTAGCAATAGAATTCTAATGCTTCTTAAAACGCGATATCGTATCTCATTTCTATGTTTCATGGTAAGATATAATATGATTTGCGAAGTGTTATGTGTTCCTCGTCTACACTTCAAATGAATGTAAATGCGACACTTCCTTGCAAGGAAATAGCATTTGCAAATGTCTACCTATCGTAGCAATAGAGTTCTTATGATTCTTAGAACGCGATATCGCATCTCATTTCTATGTTTCATGGTAAGATATAATATGATTTGCGAAGTGTTATGTATTCCTCGTCTACACTTCAAATGAATGTGAATGCGACACTTCCTCGCTAGGAAATGGCGTTTGCAGATGTCTACGTATCGTAGCAATAGATTTCTAATGCTTCTTAAAACGCGATATCGCATCTCATTTCTATATTTCATGGAAAGATATAATATGATTTGCGAAGTGTCATGTATTCCTCGTCTACACTTCAAATGAACGTAAATGCGACACTTCCTTGCTAGGAAATAGCTTCTGCAGATATCTAGGTATCGTAGCAATACAGTTCAAATGCTTCTTAAATGATAAGATACATGATAAGATATAATATTCATTGCGAAGTGCTATGCATTCCTCGTGTACGATTCAAATGAATGTAATTGCGACACCTCCTTGCAAGGAATTAGCGTTTGCAGATGTCTACCTATCGTAGCAATAGAGTTTTTATGATTCTCAAAACGCGATATCGCATCTCATTTCTATGTTTCATGGTAAGTTATAATATGATATGCGAAGTGTTATGTATTCCTCGTCTACACTTCAAATGAATGTAAATGCGACATTTCCCAGCAAGGAAATAGCGTTTGCAGATGTCTACGTATCGTAGCAACAGATTTCTAATGCTTCTTAAAATGCGATATCGCATCTCATTTCTATGTTTCATGGTAAGATATTATATGATTTGCGAAGTGTTATATATTCCTCGTCTACACTTCAAATGAATGTAAATGCGACACTTCCTTGCAAGGAAATAGCGTTTGCAGATTTCTACGTATCGTAGCAATAGAGTTCTTATGATTCTCAAAACGCGATATCGCATCTCATTTCTATGTTTCATGGTAAGATATAATATGATTTGCGAAATGTTATGTATTCCTCGTCTACACTTCAAATGAATGTAAATGCGACACTTCCCAGCAAGGAAATAGCGTTTGCAGATGTCTACGTATCGTAGCAATAGATTTCTAATGCTTATTAAAACGCGATATCGCATCTCATTTCTATGTTTCATGGTAAGATATTATATGATTTGCGAAGTGTTATGTATTCCTCGTCTACACTTCAAATGAATGTAATTGCGACACCTCCTTGCAAGGAAATAGCGTTTGCAGATGTCCACGTATCGTAGCAATAGAGTTTTTATGATTCTCAAAACGCGATATCGCATCTCATTTCTACGTTTCATGGTAAGATATAATATGATTTGCGAAGTGTTATGTATTCCTCGTCTACACTTCAAATGAATGTAAATGCGACACTTCCCAGCAAGGAAATGGCGTTTGCAGATGTCTACGTATCGTAGCAATAGATTTCTAATGCTTCTTAAAACGCAATATCGCATCTCATTTCTATGTTTCATGGTAAGACATAATATGATTTGCGAAGTGTTATGTATTCCTCGTCTACACTTCAAATGAATGTGAATGCGACACTTCCTCGCTAGGAAATAGCGTTTGCAGATGTCTACCTATCGTAGCAATAGAATTCTAATGCTTCTTAAAACGCGATATCGCATCTCATTTCTATGTTTCATGGTAAGATATAATATGATTTGCGAAGTGTTATGTATTCCTCGTCTACACTTCAAATGAATGTAAATGCGACACCTCCTTGCAAGGAAATAGCGTTTGCAAATGTCTACCTATCGTAGCAATAGAGTTCTCATGATTCTTAGACCGCGATGTCGCGTCTCATTTCTATGTTTCATGGTAAGATATAATATGATTTGCGAAGAGTTATGTATTCCTCGTCTACACTTCAAATGAATGTGAATGCGACACTTCCTCGCTAGGGAATGGCGTTTGCAGATGTCTACGTATCGTAGCAATATATTTCTAATGCTTCTTAAAACGCGATATCGCATCTCATTTCTATGTTTCATGGAAAGATATAATATGATTTGCGAAGTGTCATGTATTCCTCGTCTACACTTCAAATGAATGTAAATGCGACACTTCCTTGCTAGGAAATAGCTTCTGCAGATATCTAGGTATCGTAGCAATACAGTTCAAATGCTTCTTAAATGATAAGATACATGATAAGATATAATATTCATTTCGAAGTGTAATGCATTCCTCGTCTACAATTCAAATGAATGTAATTGCGACACTTCCTTGCAAGGAAATAGCGTTTGCAGATGTCTACCTGTCGTAGCAATAGAATTCTAATGCTTCTTAAATGCGATATCGCATCTCATTTCTATGTTTCATGGTAAGATATAACATGATTTGCGAAGTGTTATGTATTCCTCGTCTACACTTCAAGTGAATGTAATTGCGACACTTCATTTCAAAGAAATAGCGTTTGCAGATGTCTACGTATCGTAGCAATAGATTTCTAAGGCTTCTTAAAACGCGATATCGCATCTCATTTCTATGCTTCATGGTAAGATATTATATGATTTGCGAAGTGTTATATATTCCTCGTCTACACTACAAATGAATGTAAATGCGACACTTCCTTGCAAGGAAATAGCGTTTGCAGATGTCCACGTATCGTAGCAATAGAGTTTTTATGATTCTCAAAACGCGATATCGCATCCCATTTCTACGTTTCATGGTAAGATATAATATGATTTGCGAAGTGTTATGTATTCCTCGTCTACACTTCAAATGAATGTAAATGCGACACTTCCCAGCAAGGAAATAGCGTTTGCAGATGTCTACGTATCGTAGCAATAGAGTTCTTATGATTCCCAAAACGCGATATCGCATCTCATTTCTATGTTTCATGGTAAGATATAACATGTTTTGCGAAGTGTTATGTATTCCTCGTCTACACTTCAAGTGAATGTAATTCCGACACTTCATTTCAAAGAAATAGCGTTTGCAGATGTCTACGTATCGTAGCAATAGATTTCTAAGGCTTCTTAAAACGCGATATCGCATCTCATTTCTATGCTTCATGGTAAGATATTATATGATTTGCGAAGTGTTATATATTCCTCGTCTACACTACAAATGAATGTAAATGCGACACTTCCTTGCAAGGAAATAGCGTTTGCAGATTTCTACGTATCGTAGCAATAGAGTTCTTATGATTCCCAAAACGCGATATCGCATCTAATTTCTATGTTTCATGGTAAAATATAATATGATTTGCGAAATGTTATGTATTCCTCGTCTACACTTCAAATGAATGTAAATGCGACACTTCCCAGCAAGGAAATAGCGTTTGCAGATGTCTACGTATCGTAGCAATAGATTTCTAATGCTTCTTAAAACGCGATCTCGCATCTCATTTCTATGTTTCATGGTAAGATATTATATGATTTGCGAAGTGTTATGTATTCCTCGTCTACACTTCAAATTAATGTAAATGCGACACTTCCTTGCAAGGAAATAGCGTTTGCAGATGTCTACCTATCGTAGCAATAGAGTTCAAATGCTTCTTAAAATGCGATATCGCATCTCATTTCTATGTTTCATGGTAAGATATTATATAATTTGCGAAGTGTTATGTATTCCTCGTCTACACTACAAATGAATGTAAATGCGACACTTCCTTGCAAGGATATAGCGTCTGCAGATGTCTAGGTATCGTAGCGATAGAGTTCTAATGCTTCTTAAAACGCGATATCGCATCTCATTTCTATGTTTCATGGTAAGATATTATATAATTTGCGAAGTGTTGTGTATTCCTCGTCTACACTACAAATGAATGTAAATGCGACACTTCCTTGCAAGGAAATAGCGTTTGCAGATGTCTACGTATCGTAGCAATAGGGCTCTTATGATTCTTAAAACGCGATATCGCATCTCATTTCTATGTTTCATGGTAAGATATAATATGATTTGCGAAGTGTTATGTATTCCTCGTCTACACTTCAAATGAATGTAAATGCGACACTTCCTTGCAAGGAAATAGCGTTTGCAGATGTCTACCTATCGTAGCAATAGAGTTCTAATGCTTCTTAAAACGCGATATCGCATCTCATTTTCATGTTTCATGGTAAGATATTATATGATTTGCGAAGTGTTATGTATTCCTCGTCTACACTTCAAATGAATGTAAATGCGACACTTCCTTGCAAGGAAATAGCGTTTGCAGATGTCTACCTATCGTAGCAACAGAGTTCTAATGCTTCTTAAAACGCGATATCGCATCTCATTTTTATGTTTCATGGTAAGATATAATATGATTTGCGAAGTGTTATGTATTCCTCGTCTACACTTCAAATGAATGTAAATGCGACACTTCCTTGCAAGGAAATAGCGTTTGCAGATTTCTACGTGTCGTAGCAATAGAGTTCTTATGATTCTCAAAACGCGATATCGCATCTCATTTCTATGTTTCAAGGTAAGATATAATATGATTTGCGAAGTGTTATGTATTCCTCGTCTACACTTCAAATGAATGTAAATGCGACACTTCCCAGCAAGGAAATAGCGTTTGCAGATGTCTACGTATCGTAGCAATAGATTTCTGATGCTTCTTAAAACGCGATATCGCATCTCATTTCTATGTTTTATGGTAAGATATTATACGATTTGCGAAGTGTTATGTATTCCTCGTTTACACTTCAAATGAATGTAAATGCGACACTTCCTTGCAAGGAAATAGCGTTTGCAGATGTCTACGTATCGTAGCTATATAGTTCTTATGATTCTTAAAACGCGATATCGCATCTCATTTCTATGTTTCATGGTAAGATATAATATGATTTGCGAAGTGTTATGTATTCCTCGTCTTAGCTTCAAATGAATGTAAATGCGACACTTCCTTGCAAGGAAATAGCGTTTGCAGATGTCTAGGTATCGTAGCGATAGAGTTCTAATGCTTCCTAAAACGCGATATCGCACCTCATTTCTATGTTTCATGGCAAGATATAATATGATTTGTGAAGTGTTATGTATTCCTCGTCTACACTTCAAATGAATGTAAATGCGACACTTCCTTGCAAGGAAATAGCGTTTGCAGATGTCTATGTATCGTAGCAATGGAGTTCTTATGATTCTTAAAACGCGATATCGCATCTCATTCCTATGTTTCATGATAAGATATAATATTCATTGCGGATTGTTATGCATTCCTCGTCTACGATTCAAATGAATGTAAATGCAACACCTCCTTGCTAGGAAATAGCGCTTGCAGATGTCTAGGTATCGTAGCAATAGAATTCTAATGCTTCTTAAAACGCGATATCGTATCTCATTTCTATGTTTCATGGTAAGATATAATATGATTTGCGAAGTGTTATGTGTTCCTCGTCTACACTTCAAATGAATGTAAATGCGACACTTCCTTGCAAGGAAATAGCATTTGCAAATGTCTACCTATCGTAGCAATAGAGTTCTTATGATTCTTAGAACGCGATATCGCATCTCATTTCTATGTTTCATGGTAAGATATAATATGATTTGCGAAGTGTTATGTATTCCTCGTCTACACTTCAAATGAATGTGAATGCGACACTTCCTCGCTAGGAAATGGCGTTTGCAGATGTCTACGTATCGTAGCAATAGATTTCTAATGCTTCTTAAAACGCGATATCGCATCTCATTTCTATATTTCATGGAAAGATATAATATGATTTGCGAAGTGTCATGTATTCCTCGTCTACACTTCAAATGAACGTAAATGCGACACTTCCTTGCTAGGAAATAGCTTCTGCAGATATCTAGGTATCGTAGCAATACAGTTCAAATGCTTCTTAAATGATAAGATACATGATAAGATATAATATTCATTGCGAAGTGCTATGCATTCCTCGTGTACGATTCAAATGAATGTAATTGCGACACCTCCTTGCAAGGAATTAGCGTTTGCAGATGTCTACCTATCGTAGCAATAGAGTTTTTATGATTCTCAAAACGCGATATCGCATCTCATTTCTATGTTTCATGGTAAGTTATAATATGATATGCGAAGTGTTATGTATTCCTCGTCTACACTTCAAATGAATGTAAATGCGACATTTCCCAGCAAGGAAATAGCGTTTGCAGATGTCTACGTATCGTAGCAACAGATTTCTAATGCTTCTTAAAATGCGATATCGCATCTCATTTCTATGTTTCATGGTAAGATATTATATGATTTGCGAAGTGTTATATATTCCTCGTCTACACTTCAAATGAATGTAAATGCGACACTTCCTTGCAAGGAAATAGCGTTTGCAGATTTCTACGTATCGTAGCAATAGAGTTCTTATGATTCTCAAAACGCGATATCGCATCTCATTTCTACGTTTCATGGTAAGATATAATATGATTTGCGAAGTGTTATGTATTCCTCGTCTACACTTCAAATGAATGTAAATGCGACACTTCCCAGCAAGGAAATAGCGTTTGCAGATGTCTACGTATCGTAGCAATAGATTTCTAATGCTTCTTAAAACGCAATATCGCATCTCATTTATATGTTTCATGGTAAGACATAGTATGATTTGCGAAGTGTTATGTATTCCTCGTCTACACTTCAAATGAATGTGAATGCGACACTTCCTCGCTAGGAAATAGCGTTTGCAGATGTCTACCTATCGTAGCAATAGAATTCTAATGCTTCTTAAAACGCGATATCGCATCTCATTTCTATGTTTCATGGTAAGATATAATATGATTTGCGAAGTGTTATGTATTCCTCGTCTACACTTCAAATGAATGTAAATGCGACACCTCCTTGCAAGGAAATAGCGTTTGCAAATGTCTACCTATCGTAGCAATAGAGTTCTCATGATTCTTAGACCGCGATATCGCGTCTCATTTCTATGTTTCATGGTAAGATATAATATGATTTGCGAAGAGTTATGTATTCCTCGTCTACACTTCAAATGAATGTGAATGCGACACTTCCTCGCTAGGAAATGGCGTTTGCAGATGTCTACGTATCGTAGCAATATATTTCTAATGCTTCTTAATACGCGATATCGCATCTCATTTCTATGTTTCATGGAAAGATATAATATGATTTGCGAATTGTCATGTATTCCTCGTCTACACTACAAATGAATGTAAATGCGACACTTCCTTGCAAGGATATAGCGTCTGCAGATGTCTAGGTATCGTAGCGATAGAGTTCTAATGCTTCTTAAAACGCGATATCGCATCTCATTTCTATGTTTCATGGTAAGATATTATATAATTTGCGAAGTGTTGTGTATTCCTCGTCTACACTACAAATGAATGTAAATGCGACACTTCCTTGCAAGGAAATAGCGTTTGCAGATGTCTACGTATCGTAGCAATAGGGCTCTTATGATTCTTAAAACGCGATATCGCATCTCATTTCTATGTTTCATGGTAAGATATAATATGATTTGCGAAGTGTTATGTATTCCTCGTCTACACTTCAAATGAATGTAAATGCGACACTTCCTTGCAAGGAAATAGCGTTTGCAGATGTCTACCTATCGTAGCAATAGAGTTCTAATGCTTCTTAAAACGCGATATCGCATCTCATTTTCATGTTTCATGGTAAGATATTATATGATTTGCGAAGTGTTATGTATTCCTCGTCTACACTTCAAATGAATGTAAATGCGACACTTCCTTGCAAGGAAATAGCGTTTGCAGATGTCTACCTATCGTAGCAACAGAGTTCTAATGCTTCTTAAAACGCGATATCGCATCTCATTTTTATGTTTCATGGTAAGATATAATATGATTTGCGAAGTGTTATGTATTCCTCGTCTACACTTCAAATGAATCTAAATGCGACACTTCCTTGCAAGGAAATAGCGTTTGCAGATTTCTACGTGTCGTAGCAATAGAGTTCTTATGATTCTCAAAACGCGATATCGCATCTCATTTCTATGTTTCAAGGTAAGATATAATATGATTTGCGAAGTGTTATGTATTCCTCGTCTACACTTCAAATGAATGTAAATGCGACACTTCCCAGCAAGGAAATAGCGTTTGCAGATGTCTACGTATCGTAGCAATAGATTTCTGATGCTTCTTAAAACGCGATATCGCATCTCATTTCTATGTTTTATGGTAAGATATTATACGATTTGCGAAGTGTTATGTATTCCTCGTTTACACTTCAAATGAATGTAAATGCGACACTTCCTTGCAAGGAAATAGCGTTTGCAGATGTCTACGTATCGTAGCTATATAGTTCTTATGATTCTTAAAACGCGATATCGCATCTCATTTCTATGTTTCATGGTAAGATATAATATGATTTGCGAAGTGTTATGTGTTCCTCGTCTTAGCTTCAAATGAATGTAAATGCGACACTTCCTTGCAAGGAAATAGCGTTTGCAAATGTCTAGGTATCGTAGCGATAGAGTTCTAATGCTTCCTAAAACGCGATATCGCACCTCATTTCTATGTTTCATGGCAAGATATAATATGATTTGTGAAGTGTTATGTATTCCTCGTCTACACTTCAAATGAATGTAAATGCGACACTTCCTTGCAAGGAAATAGCGTTTGCAGATGTCTATGTATCGTAGCAATGGAGTTCTTATGATTCTTAAAACGCGATATCGCATCTCATTCCTATGTTTCATGATAAGATATAATATTCATTGCGAAGTGTTATGCATTCCTCGTCTACGATTCAAATGTCTGTAATTGCGACACTTCGTTGCAAGGAAATAGCGTTTGCAGGTGTCTACGTATCGTAGCAATAGAGTTCTAATGCTTCTTAAAACGCGATATCGCATCTCAATTCTATGTTTCACGGTATGATATAATATGATGTGCGAAGTGTTATATATTCCTCGTCTACACTTCAAATGAATGTAAATGCGACACTTCCTCGCTAGGAAATAGCGTTTGCAGATGTCTACGTATCGTAGCAATAGATTTCTAATGCTTCTTAAAATGCGATATCGCATCTCATTTCTATGTTTCATGGTAAGATATTATATAATTTGCGAAGTGTTATGTATTCCTCGTCTACACTACTAATGAATGTAAATGCGACACTTCCTTGCAAGTATATAGCGTCTGCAGATGTCTAGGTATCGTAGCGATAGAGTTCTAACGCTTCTTAAAACGCGATATCGCATCTTATTTCTATGTTTCATGGTAAGATATAGTATGATTTGCGAAGTGTTATGTATTCCTCGACTACACTTCAAATGAATGTAAATGCGACACTTCCTTGCAAGGAAATAGCGTTTGCAGATGTCTACGTATCGTAGCACTAGATTTGTAATGCTTCTTAAAACGCGATATCGCATCTCATTTCTATGTTTCATGGTAAGATATTATATAATTTGCGAAGTGTTATGTATTCCTCGTCTACACTACAAATGAATGTAAATGCGACACTTCCTTGCAAGGAAATAGCGTTTGCAGATGTCTACGTATCGTAGCAATAGATTTCTAATGCTTCTTAAAACGCGATATCGCATCTCATTTATATGTTTCATGGTAAGATATAATATGATGTGCGAAGTGTCATGTATTCCTCGTCTACACTTCAAATGAATGTAAATGCGACACTTCCTTGCTAGGAAATAGCGTCTGCAGATGTCTAGGTGTCGTAGCAATAGAGTTCAAATGCTTCTTAAAACGAGATATGGCATCTCATAACTATGTTTCATGATAAGATATAATATTCATTGCGAAGTGTTATGTATTCCTCGTCTACGATTCAGATGAATGTAAATGCGACACTTCCTTGCAAGGATATAGCGTCTGCAGATGTCTAGGTATCGTAGCGATAGAGTTCTAATGCTTCTTAAAATGCGATATCGCATCTCATTTCTATGTTTCATGGTAAGATATTATATAATTTGCGAAGTGTTGTGTATTCCTCGTCTACACTACAAATGAATGTAAATGCGACACTTCCTTGCAAGGAAATAGCGTTTGCAGATGTCTACGTATCGTAGCAATAGGGTTCTTATGATTCTTAAAACGCGATATCGCATCACATTTCTATGCTTCATGGTAAGATATAATATGATTTGCGAAGTGTTATGTATTCCTCGTCTACACTTCAAATGAATGTAAATGCGACACTTCCTTGCAAGGAAATAGCGTTTGCAGATGTCTACCTATCGTAGCAATAGAGTTCTAATGCTTCTTAAAACGCGATATCGCATCTCATTTTTATGTTTCATGGTAAGATATTATATGATTTGCGAAGTGTTATGTATTCCTCGTCTACACTTTAAATTAATGTAAATGCGACACTTCCTTGCAAGGAAATAGCGTTTGCAGATATCTACCTATCGTAGCAATAGAGTTCTAATGCTTCTTAAAATGCGATATCGCATCTCATTTCTATGTTTCATGGTAAGATATTATATAATTTGCGAAGTGTTATGTATTCCTCGTCTACACTACAAATGAATGTAAATGCGACACTTCCTTGCAAGGATATAGCGTCTGCAGATGTCTAGGTATCGTAGCGATAGAGTTCTAATGCTTCTTAAAACGCGATATCGCATCTCATTTCTATGTTTCATGGTAAGATATTATATAATTTGCGAAGTGTTGTGTATTCCTCGTCTACACTACAAATGAATGTAAATGCGACACTTCCTTGCAAGGAAATAGCGTTTGCAGATGTCTACGTATCGTAGCAATAGGGTTCTTATGATTCTTAAAACGCGATATGGCATCTCATTTCTATGTTTCATGGTAAGATATAATATGATTTGCGAAGTGTTATGTATTCCTCGTCTACACTTCAAATGAATGTAAATGCGACACTTCCTTGCAAGGAAATAGCGTTTGCAGATGTCTACCTATCGTAGCAATAGAGTTCTAATGCTTCTTAAAACGCGATATCGCATCTCATTTTTATGTTTCATGGTAAGATATTATATGATTTGCGAAGTGTTATGTATTCCTCGTCTACACTTCAAATGAATGTAAATGCGACACTTCCTTGCAAGGAAATAGCGTTTGCAGATGTCTACCTATCGTAGCAATAGAGTTCTAGTGCTTCTTAAAACGCGATATCGCATCTCATTTTTATGTTTCATGGTAAGATATTATATGATTTGCGAAGTGTTATGTATTCCTCGTCTACACTTCAAATTAATGTAAATGCGACACTTCCTTGCAAGGAAATAGCGTTTGCAGATGTCTACCTATCGTAGCAATAGAGTTCTAATGCTTCTTAAAATGCGATATCGCATCTCATTTCTATGTTTCATGGTAAGATATTATATAATTTGCGAAGTGTTATGTATTCCTCGTCTACACTACAAATGAATGTAAATGCGACACTTCCTTGCAAGGATATAGCGTCTGCAGATGTCTAGGTATCGTAGCGATAGAGTTCTAATGCTTCTTAAAACGCGATATCGCATCTCATTTCTATGTTTCATGGTAAGATACTATATAATTTGCGAAGTGTTGTGTATTCCTCGTCTACACTACAAATGAATGTAAATGCGACACTTCCTTGCAAGGCAATAGCGTTTGCAGATGTCTACGTATCGTAGCAATAGGGCTCTTATGATTCTTAAAACGCGATATCGCATCTCATTTCTATGTTTCATGGTAAGATATAATATGATTTGCGAAGTGTTATGTATTCCTCGTCTACACTTCAAATGAATGTAAATGCGACACTTCCTTGCAAGGAAATAGCGTTTGCAGATGTCTACCTATCGTAGCAATAGAGTTCTAATGCTTCTTAAAACGCGATATCGCATCTCATTTCTAAGTTTCATGGTATGATATAATATGATGTGCGAAGTGTTATGTATTCCTCGTCTACACTTCAAATGAATGTAAATGCGACACTTCCTCGCAAGGAAATAGCGTTTGCAGATGTCTACCTATCGTAGCAATAGATTTCTAATGCTTCTTAAAATGCGATATCACATCTCATTTCTATGTTTCATGGTAAGATATTATATAATTTGCGAAGTGTTATGTATTCCTCGTCTACACTTCAAATGAATGTAAATGCGACACTTCCTTGCTAGGAAATAGCGTTTGCAGATGTCTACGTATCGTAGCAATAGCTTTCTAATGCTTCTTAAAACGCGATATCGCATCTCATTTTTATGTTTCATGGTAAGATATAATATGATTTGCGAAGTGTTATGTATTCCTCGTCTACACTTCAAATGAATGTAAATGCGACACTTCCTCGCTAGGAAATAGCGTTTGCAGATGTCTACGTATCGTAGCAATAGATTTCTAATGCTTCTTAAAACGCGATATCGCATCTCATTTCTATGTTTCATGGAAACATATAATATGATTTGCGAAGTGTCATGTATTCCTCGTCTACACTTCAAATGAATGTAAATGCGACACTTCCTTGCTAGGAAATAGCGTTTGCAGATGTCTAGGTATCGTAGCAATAGCTTTCTAATGCTTCTTAAAACGCGATATCGCATCTCATTTTTATGTTTCATGGTAAGATATAATATGATTTGCGAAGTGTTATGTATTCCTCGTCTACACTTCAAATGAATGTAAATGCGACACTTCCTCGCTAGGAAATAGCGTTTGCAGATGTCTACGTATCGTAGCAATAGATTTCTAATGCTTCTTAAAACGCGATATCGCATCTCATTTCTATGTTTCATGGAAACATATAATATGATTTGCGAAGTGTCATGTATTCCTCGTCTACACTTCAAATGAATGTAAATGCGACACTTCCTTGCTAGGAAATAGCTTCTGCAGATGTCTAGGTATCGTAGCAATACAGTTCTAATGCTTCTTAAAACGAGATATTGCATCTCATATCTATGTTTCATGATAAGATATAATATTCATTGCGAAGTGTTATGCATTCCTCGTCTACGATTCAAATGAATGTAATTGCGACACTTCCTTGCAAGGAAATAGCGTTTGCAGATGTCTACCTATCGTAGCAATAGAATTCTAATGTTTCTTAAAACGCGATATCGCATCTCATTTCTATGTTTCATGGTAAGATATAATATGATTTGCGAAGTGTTATGTATTCCTCGTCTACACTTCAAGTGAATGTAATTGCGACACTTCCTTTCAAAGAAATAGCGTTTGCAGATGTCTACGTATCGTAGCAACAGAGTTCTTATGATTCTTAAAACGCGATATCGTATCTCATTTCTATGTTTCATGGAAACATATAATATGATTTGCGAAGTGTCATGTATTCCTCGTCTACACTTCAAATGAATGTAATGCGACACTTCCTTGCTAGGAAATAGCTCCTGCAGATGTCTACCTATCGTAGCAATAGAATTCTAATGCTTCTTAAAACGCGATATCGCATCTCATTTCTACGTTTCATGGTAAGATATAATATGATTGGCGAAGTGTTATGTATTCCTCGTCTACACTTCAAATGAATGTAAAGGCGACACTTCCTTGCAAGGAAATGGCGTTTGCAGATGTCTACGTATCGTAGCAATAGATTTCTAATGCTTCTTAAAACGCGATATCGCATCTCATTTCTATGTATCATGGAACCATATAATATGATTTGCGAAGTGTCATGTATTCCTCGCCTACACTTCAAATGAATGTAAATGCGACACTTCCTTGCTAGGAAATAGCTTCTGCAGATGTCTAGGTATCGTAGCAATACAGTTCAAATGCTTCTTAAAACGAGATATTGCATCTCATATCTATGTTTCATGATAAGATATAATATTCATTGCGAAGTGTTATGCATTCCTCGTCTACGATTCAAATGAATGTAATTGCGACACTTCCTTGCAAGGAAATAGCGTTTGCAGATGTCTACCTATCGTAGCAATAGAATTCTAATGCTTCTTAAAACGCGATATCGCATCTCATTTCTATGTTTCATGGTAAGATATAATATGATTTGCGAAGTGTTATGCATTCCTCGTCTACGATTCAAATTAATGTAATTGCGACACTTCCTTGCAAGGAAATAGCGTTTGCAGATGTCTACGTATCGTAGCAATAGAGTTCTTATGATTCTTAAAACGCGATATCGCATCTCATTTCTATGTTTCATGGAAACATATAATATGATTTGCGAAGTGTCATGTATTCCTCGTCTACACTTCAAATGAATGTAAATGCGACACTCCCTTGCTAGGAAATAGCTTCTGCATATGTCTACCTATCGTAGCAATAGAATTCTAATGCTTCATAAAACGCGATATCGCATCTCATTTCTACGTTTCATGGTAAGATATAATATGATTTGCGAAGTGTTATGTATTCCTCGTCTACACTTCAAATGAATGTAAATGCGACACTTTCCAGCAAGGAAATAGCGTTTGCAGATATCTACGTATCGTAGCAGTAGATTTCTAATGCTTCTTAAAACGCGATATCGCATCTCATTTCTATGTTTCATGGTAAGACATAATATGATTTGCGAAGTGTTATGTATTCCTCGTCTACACTTCAAATGAATGTGAATGCGACACTTCCTCGCTAGGAAATAGCGTTTGCAGATGTCTACCTATCGTAGCAATAGAATTCTAATGCTTCTTAAAACGCGATATCGCATCTCATTTATATGTTTCATGGTAAGATATAATATGATTTGCGAAGTATCATGTATTCCTCGTCTACACTTCAAATGAATGTAAATGTGACACTTCCTTGCAAGGAAGTAGCGTTTGCAGATGTCTACGTATCCTAGCAATAGAGTTCGAATGCTTCTTAAAACGAGATATTGCATCTCATATCTATGTTTCATGATAAGATATAATATTCATTGCGAATTGTTATTCATTCCTCGTCTACACTTCAAATGAATGAAAATGCGACACTTCCTTGCTAGGAAATAGCGTCTGCAGATGTCTAGGTATCGTAGCAATACAGTTCAAATGCTTCTAAAAACGAGATATTGCATCTCATATCTATGTTTCATGATAAGATATAATATTCATTGCGAGGTGTTATGCATTCCTCGTGTACGATTCAAATGAATGTAATTGCGACACTTCCTTGCAAGGAATTAGCGTTTGCAGATGTCTACGTATCGTAGCAATAGAGTTCGAATGCTTCTTAAAACGAGATATTGCATCTCATATCTATGTTTAATGATAAGATATAATATTCATTGCGAAGTGTTATGTATTCCTCGTCTACACTTCAAATGAATGTGAATGCGACACTTCCTTGCAAGGAAGTAGCGTTTGCAGATGTCTACGTATCCTAGCAATAGAGTTCGAATGCTTCTTAAAACGAGATATTGCATCTCATATCTATGTTTCATGATAAGATATAATATTCATTGCGAATTGTTATTCATTCCTCGTCTACACTTCAAATGAATGTAAATGCGACACTTCCTTGCTAGGAAATAGCGTCTGCAGATGTCTAGGTATCGTAGCAATACAGTTCAAATGCTTCTTAAAACGAGATATTGCATCTCATATCTATGTTTCATGATAAGATATAATATTCATTGCGAGGTGTTATGCATTCCTCGTCTACGATTCAAATGAATGTAATTGCGACACTTCCTCGCTAGGAAATAGCGTTTGCAGATCTCTACCTATCGTAGCAATAGAATTCTAATGCTTCTTAAAACGCGATATCGCATCTCATTTCTATGTTTCATGGTAAGATATAATATGATTTGCGAAGTGTTATGTATTCCTCGTCTACACTTCAAATGAATGTAAATGCGACACTTCCTTGCAAGGAAATAGCGTTTGCAAATGTCTACCTATCGTAGCAATAGGGTTCTTATGATTCTTAGAACGCGATATCGCATCTCATTTCTATGTTTCATGGTAAGATATAAAATGATTCGCGAAGAGTTATGTATTCCTCGTCTACACTTCAAATGAATGTGAATGCGACACTTCCTCGCTAGGAAATGGCGTTTGCAGATGTCTACGTATCGTAGCAATAGAATTCTAATGCTTCTTAAAACGCGATATCGCATCTCATTTCTATGTTTCATGGTAAGATATAATATGATTTGCGAAGTGTCATGTATTCCTCCTCTACACTTCAAATGAATGTAAATGCGACACTTCCTTCCAAGGAAATAGCGTTTGCAGATGTCTACCTATCGTAGCAATAGGATTCTAATGCTTCTTAAAACGCGATATCGCATCTCATTTCTACGTTTCATGGTAAGATATAATATGATTTGCGAAGTGTTATGTATTCCTCGTCTACACTTCAAATGAATGTAAATGCGACACTTCCTTGCAAGGAAATAGCGTTTGCAGATTTCTACGTATCGTAGCAATAGTGTTCTTATGATTCTCAAAACGCGATATCGCACCACATTTCTATGTTTCATGGTAAGATATAATATGATTTGCGAAGTGTTATGTATTCCTCGTCTACACTTCAAATGAATGTAAATGCGACACTTCCCAGCAAGGAAATAGGGTTTGCAGATGTCTACGTATCGTAGCAATAGATTTCTAATGCCTCTTAAAAGGCGATATCGCATCTCATTTCTATGTTTCATGGTAAGATAATATATGATTTGCGAAGTGTTATGTATTCCTCGTCTACACTTCAAATGAATGTAATTGCGACACTTCCTTGCAAGGAAATAGCGTTTGCAGATGTCTACGTATCGTAGCAACAGATTTCTAATGCTTCTTAAAATGCGATATCGCATCTCATTTCTATGTTTCATGGTAAGATATTATATGATTTGCGAAGTGTTATATATTCCTCGTCTACACTTCAAATGAATGTAAATGCGACACTTCCTTGCAAGGAAATAGCGTTTGCAGATTTCTACGTATCGTAGCAATAGAGTTCTTATGATTCTCAAAACGCGATATCGCATCTCATTTCGTTGTTTCATGGTAAGATATAATATGATTTGCGAAATGTTATGTATTCCTCGTCTACACTTCAAATGAATGTAAATGCGACACTTCCCAGCAAGGAAATAGCGTTTGCAGATGTCTACGTATCGTAGCAATAGATTTCTAATGCTTCTTAAAACGCGATATCGCATCTCATTTCTATGTTTCATGGTAGGATATTATATGATTTGCGAAGTGTTATGTATTCCTCGTCTACACTTCAAATGAATGTAATTGCGACACTTCCTTGCAAGGAAATAGCGTTTGCAGATGTCCACGTATCGTAGCAATAGAGTTCTTATGATTCTCAAAACGCGACATCGCATCTCATTTCTACGTTTCATGGTAAGATATAATATGATTTGCGAAGTGTTATGTATTCCTCGTCTACACTTCAAATGAAAGTAAATGCGACACTTCCCAGCAAGGAAATAGCGTTTGCAGATGTCTACGTATAGTAGCAATAGAGTTCTAATGCTTCTTAAAACGCGATATCGCATCTCATTTCTATGTTTCATGGTAAGACATAATATGATTTGCGAAGTGTTATGTATTCCTCGTCTACACTTCAAATGAATGTGAATGCGACACTTCCTCGCTAGGAAATAGCGTTTGCAGAAGTCTACCTATCGTAGCAATAGAATTCTAATGCTTCTTAAAACGCGATATCGCATCTCATTTCTATATTTCATGGTAAGATATAATATGATTTGCGAAGTGTTATGTATTCCTCGTCAACACTTCAAATGAATGTAAATGCGACACCTCCTTGCAAGGAAATAGCGTTTGCAAATGTCTACCTATCGTAGCAATAGAGTTCTCATGATTCTTAGAACGCGATATCGCATCTCATTTCTATGTTTCATGGTAAGATATAATATGATTTGCGAAGAGTTATGTATTCCTCGTCTACACTTCAAATGAATGTGAATGCGACACTTCCTCGCTAGGAAATGGCGTTTGCAGATGTCTACGTATCGTAGCAATAGATTTCTAATGCTTCTTAAAACGCGATATCGCAACTCATTTCTATGTTTCATGGAAAGATATAATATGGTTTGCGAAGTGTCATGTATTCCTCGTCTACACTTCAAATGAATGTAAATGCGACACTTCCTTGCTAGGAAATAGCTTCTGCAGATATCTAGGTATCGTAGCAATACAGTTCAAATGCTTCTTATATGATAAGATACAGGATAAGATATAATATTCATTGCGAAGTGTTATGCATTCCTCGTCTACGATTCAAATGAATGTAATTGCGACACTTCCTTGCAAGGAAATAGCGTTTGCAAATGTCTACCTATCGTAGCAATAGGGTTCTTATGATTCTTAGAACGCGATATCGCATCTCATTTCTATGTTTCATGGTAAGATATAAAATGATTCGCGAAGAGTTATGTATTCCTCGTCTACACTTCAAATGAATGTGAATGCGACACTTCCTCGCTAGGAAATGGCGTTTGCAGATGTCTACGTATCGTAGCAATAGAATTCTAATGCTTCTTAAAATGCGATATCGCATCTCATTTCTATGTTTCATGGTAAGATATAATATGATTTGCGAAGTGTTATGTATTCCTCGTCTACACTTCAAGTGAATGTAATTGCGACACTTCCTTTCAAAGAAATAGCGTTTGCAGATGTTTACGTATCGTAGCAATAGAGTTCTTATGATTCTTAAAACGCGATATCGCATCTCATTTCTATGTTTCATGGTAAGATATAATATGATTTGCGAAGTGTCATGTATTCCTCCTCTACACTTCAAATGAATGTAAATGCGACACTTCCTTCCAAGGAAATAGCGTTTGCAGATGTCTACCTATCGTAGCAATAGAATTCTAATGCTTCTTAAAACGCGATATCGCATTTCATTTCTACGTTTCATGGTAAGATATAATATGATTTGCGAAGTGTTATGTATTCCTCGTCTACACTTCAAATGAATGTAAATGCGACACTTCCTTGCAAGGAAATAGCGTTTGCAGATTTCTACGTATCGTAGCAATAGTGTTCTTATGATTCTCAAAACGCGATATCGCACCACATTTCTATGTTTCATGGTAAGATATAATATGATTTGCGAAGTGTTATGTATTCCTCGTCTACACTTCAAATGAATGTAAATGCGACACTTCCCAGCAAGGAAATAGGGTCTGCAGATGTCTACGTATCGTAGCAATAGATTTCTAATGCTTCTTAAAAGGCGATATCGCATCTCATTTCTATGTTTCATGGTAAGATAATATATGATTTGCGAAGTGTTATGTATTCCTCGTCTACACTTCAAATGAATGTAATTGCGACACTTCCTTGCAAGGAAATAGCGTTTGCAGATGTCTACGTATCGTAGCAACAGATTTCTAATGCTTCTTAAAATGCGATATCGCATCTCATTTCTATGTTTCATGGTAAGATATTATATGATTTGCGAAGTGTTATATATTCCTCGTCTACACTTCAAATGAATGTAAATGCGACACTTCCTTGCAAGGAAATAGCGTTTGCAGATTTCTACGTATCGTAGCAATAGAGTTCTTATGATTCTCAAAACGCGATATCGCATCTCATTTCGTTGTTTCATGGTAAGATATAATATGATTTGCGAAATGTTATGTATTCCTCGTCTACACTTCAAATGAATGTAAATGCGACACTTCCCAGCAAGGAAATAGCGTTTGCAGATGTCTACGTATCGTAGCAATAGATTTCTAATGCTTCTTAAAACGCGATATCGCATCTCATTTCTATGTTTCATGGTAGGATATTATATGATTTGCGAAGTGTTATGTATTCCTCGTCTACACTTCAAATGAATGTAATTGCGACACTTCCTTGCAAGGAAATAGCGTTTGCAGATGTCCACGTATCGTAGCAATAGAGTTTTTATGATTCTCAAAACGCGACATCGCATCTCATTTCTACGTTTCATGGTAAGATATAATATGATTTGCGAAGTGTTATGTATTCCTCGTCTACACTTCAAATGAAAGTAAATGCGACACTTCCCAGCAAGGAAATAGCGTTTGCAGATGTCTACGTATCGTAGCAATAGAGTTCTAATGCTTCTTAAAACGCGATATCGCATCTCATTTCTATGTTTATTGGTAAGATATAATATGATTTGCGAAGTGTTATCTATTCCTCGTCTACACTTCAAATGAATGTAAATGCGACACTTCCTTGCAAGGAAATAGCGTTTGCAGATTTCTACGTATCGTAGCAATAGAGTTCTTATGATTCTCAAAACGCGATATCGCATCTCATTTCTATGTTTCATGGTAAGATATAATATGATTTGCGAAATGTTATGTATTCCTCGTCTACACTTCAAATGAATGTAAATGCGACACTTCCCAGCAAGGAAATAGCGTTTGCAGATGTCTACGTATCGTAGCAATAGATTTCTAATGCTTCTTAAAACGCGATATCGCATCTCATTTCTATGTTTCATGGTAAGATATTATATGATTTGCGAAGTGTTATGTATTCCTCGTCTACACTTCAAATGAATGTAATTGCGACACTTCCTTGCAAGGAAATAGCGTTTGCAGATGTCCACGTATCGTAGCAATAGAGTTTTTATGATTCTCAAAACGCGATATCGCATCTCATTTCTACGTTTCATGGTAAGATATAATATGATTTGCGAAGTGTTATGTATTCCTCGTCTACACTTCAAATGAATGTAAATGCGACACTTCCCAGCAAGGAAATAGCGTTTGCAGATGTCTACGTATCGTAGCAATAGATTTCTAATGCTACTTAAAACGCAATATCGCATCTCATTTCTATGTTTCATGGTAAGACATAATATGATTTGCGAAGTGTTATGTATTCCTCGTCTACACTTCAAATGAATGTGAATGCGACACTTACTCGCTAGGAAATAGCGTTTGCAGATGTCTACCTATCGTAGCAATAGAATTCTAATGCTTCTTAAAACGCGATATCGCATCTCATTTCTATGTTTCATGGTAAGATATAATATGATTTGCGAAGTGTTATGTATTCCTCGTCTACACTTCAAATGAATGTAAATGCGACACCTCCTTGCAAGGAAATAGCGTTTGCAAATGTCTACCTATCGTAGCAATAGAGTTCTCATGATTCTTAGACCGCGATATCGCATCTCATTTCTATGTTTCATGGTAAGATATAATATGATTTGCGAAGAGTTATGTATTCCTCGTCTACACTTCAAATGAATGTGAATGCGACACTTCCTCGCTAGGAAATGGCGTTTGCAGATGTCTACGTATCGTAGCAATAGATTTCTAATGCTTCTTAAAACGCGATATCGCATCTCATTTCTATGTTTCATGGAAAGATATAATATGATTTGCGAAGTGTCATGTATTCCTCGTCTACACTTCAAATAAATGTAAATGCGACACTTCCTTGCTAGGAAATAGCTTCTGCAGATATCTAGGTATCGTAGCAATACAGTTCAAATGCTTCTTAAATGATAAGATACATGATAAGATATAATATTTATTTCGAAGTGTAATGCATTCCTCGTCTACAATTCAAATGAATGTAATTGCGACACTTCCTTGCAAGGAAATAGCGTTTGCAGATGTCTACCTATCGTAGCAATAGAATTCTAATGCTTCTTAAAACGCGATATCGCATCTCATTTCTATGTTTCATGGTTAGATATAACATGATTTGCGAAGTGTTATGTATTACTCGTCTACACTTCAAGTGAATGTAATTGCGACACTTCATTTCAAAGAAATAGCGTTTGCAGATGTCTACGTATCGTAGCAATAGATTTCTAAGGCTTCTTAAAACGCGATATCGCTTCTCATTTCTATGTTTCATGGTAAGATATTATATGATTTGCGAAGTGTTATATATTCCTCGTCTACACTTCAAATGAATGTAAATGCGACACTTCCTTGCAAGGAAATAGCGTTTGCAGATTTCTACGTATCGTAGCAATAGAGTTCTTATGATTCCCAAAACGCGATATCGCATCTCATTTCTATGTTTCATGGTAAGATATAATATGATTTGCGAAATGTTATGTATTCCTCGTCTACACTTCAAATGAATGTAAATGCGACACTTCCCAGCAAGGAAATAGCGTTTGCAGATGTCTACGTATCGTAGCAATAGATTTCTAATGCTTCTTAAAACGCGATATCGCATCTCATTTCTATGTTTCATGGTAAGATATTATATGATTTGCGAAGTGTTATGTATTCCTCGTCTACACTTCAAATGAATGTAATTGCGACACTTCCTTGCAAGGAAATAGCGTTTGCAGATGTCCAGGTATCGTAGCAATAGAGTTTTTATGATTCTCAAAACGCGATATCGCATCTCATTTCTACGTTTCATGGTAAGATATAATATGATTTGCGAAGTGTTATGTATTGCTCGTCTACACTTCAAATGAATGTAAATGCGACACTTCCCAGCAAGGAAATAGCGTTTGCAGATGTCTACGTATCGTAGCAATAGATTTCTGATGTTTCTTAAAACGCGATATCGCATCTCATTTCTATGTTTCATGGTAAGACATAATATGATTTGCGAAGTGTTATGTATTCCTCGTCTACACTTCAAATGAATGTGAATGCGACACTTCCTCGCTAGGAAATAGCGTTTGCAGATGTCTACCTATCGTAGCAATAGAATTCTAATGCTTCTTAAAACGCGATGTCGCATCTCATTTCTATGTTTCATGGTAAGATATAATATGATTTGCGAAGTGATATGTATTCCTCGTCTACACTTCAAATGAATGTAAATGCGACACCTCCTTGCAAGGAAATAGCGTTTGCAAATGTCTATCTATCGTAGCAATAGAGTTCTCATGATTCTTAGAACGCGATATCGCATCTCATTTCTATGTTTCATGGTAAGATATAATATGATTTGCGAAGAGTTATGTATTCCTCGTCTACACATCAAATGAATGTGAATGCGACACTTCCTCGCTAGGAAATGGCGTTTGCAGATGTCTACGTATCGTAGCAATAGAGTTCTTATGATTCTCAAAACGCGATATCGCACCACATTTCTATGTTTCATGGTAAGATATAATATGATTTGCGAAGAGTTATGTATTCCTCGTCTACACTTCAAATGAATGTAAATGCGACAATTCCTTGCAAGGAAATAGCGTTTGCAGATTTCTATTTATCGTAGCAATAGAGTTCTTATGATTCTCAAAACGCGATATCGCACCACATTTCTATGTTTCATGGTAAGATATAATATGATTTGCGAAGAGTTATGTATTCCTCGTCTACACTTCAAATGAATGTAAATGCGACACTTCCCAGCAAGGAAATAGGGTTTGCAGATGTCTACGTATCGTAGCAATATATTTCTAATGCTTCTTAAAACGCGATATCGCATCTCATTTCTATGTTTCATGGTAAGATAATATATGATTTGCGAAGTGTTATGTATTCCTCGTCTACACTTCAAATGAATGTAATTGCGACACTTCCTTGCAAGGAAATAGCGTTTGCAGATGTCTACGTATCGTAGCAATAGAGTTTTTATGATTCTCAAAACGCGATATCGCATCTCATTTCTATGTTTCATGGTAAGTTATAATATGATATGCGAAGTGTTATGTATTCCTCGTCTACACTTCAAATGAATGTAAATGCGACACTTTCCAGCAAGGAAATAGCGTTTGCAGATGTCTACGTATCGTAGCAGTAGATTTCTAATGCTTCTTAAAACGCGATATCGCATCTCATTTCTATGTTTCATGGTAAGACATAATATGATTTGCGAAGTGTTATGTATTCCTCGTCTACACTTCAAATGAATGTGAATGCGACACTTCCTCGCTAGGAAATAGCGTTTGCAGATGTCTACCTATCGTAGCAATAGAATTCTAATGCTTCTTAAAACGCGATATCGCATCTCATTTCTATGTTTCATGGTAAGATATAATATGATTTGCGAAGAGTTATGTATTCCTCGTCTACACTTCAAATGAATGTGAATGCGACACTTCCTCGCTAGGAAATGGCGTTTGCAGATGTCTACGTATCGTAGCAATAGATTTCTAATGCTTCTTAAAACGCGATATCGCATCTCATTTCTATGTTTCATGGAAAGATATAATATGATTTGCGAAGTGTCATGTATTCCTCGTCTACACTTCAAATGAATGTAAATGCGACACTTCCTTGCTAGGAAATAGCTTCTGCAGATATCTAGGTATCGTAGCAATACAGTTCAAATGCTTCTTATATGATAAGATACATGATAAGATATAATATTCATTGCGAAGTGTTATGCATTCCTCGTCTACGATTCAAATGAATGTAATTGCGACACTTCCTTGCAAGGAAATAGCGTTTGCAGATGTCTACGTATCGTAGCAATAGATTTCTAAGGCTTCTTAAAACGCGATATCGCATCTCATTTCTATGTCTCATGGTAAGATATAATATGATTTGCGAAGTGTTATATATTCCTCGTCTACACTTCAAATGAATGTAAATGCGACAATTCCTTGCAAGGAAATAGCGTTTGCAGATTTCTACGTATCGTAGCAATAGAGTTCTTATGATTCTCAAAACGCGATATCGCATCTCATTTCTATGTTTCATGGTAAGATATAATATGATTTGCGAAATGTTATGTATTCCTCGTCTACCCTTCAAATGAATGTAATTGCGACACATCCTTGCAAGGAAATAGCGTTTGCAGATGTCTACGTATCGTAGCAATAGAGTTTTTATCATTCTCAAAACACGATATCGCATCTGATTTCTACGTTTCATGGTAAGATATAATATGATTTGCGAAGTGTTATGTATTCCTCGTCTACACTTCAAGTGAATGTAAATGCGACACTTCCCAGCAAGGAAATAGCGTTTGCAGATGTCTACGTATCGTAGCAATAGATTTCTAATGCTTCTTAAAACGCGATATCGCAACTCATTTCTATGTTTCATGGTAAGACATAATATGATTTGCGATGTGTTATGTATTCCTCGTCTACACTTCAAATGAATGTGAATGCGACACTTCTTCGCTAGGAAATAGCGTTTGCAGATGTCTACCTATCGTAGCAATAGAATTCTAATGCTTCTTAAAATGCGATATCGCATCTCATTTCTATGTTTCATGGTAAGATAATATATGATTTGCGAAGTGTTATGTATTCCTCGTCTACACTTCAAATGAATGTAATTGCGACACTTCCTTGCAAGGAAATAGCGTTTGCAGATGTCTACGTATCGTAGCAATAGAGTTTTTATGATTCTCAAAACGCGATATCGCATCTCATTTCTATGATTCATGGTAAGTTATAATATGATATGCGAAGTGTTATGTATTCCTCGTCTACACTTCAAATGAATGTAAATGCGACACTTCCCAGCAAGGAAATAGCGTTTGCAGATGTCTACGTATCGTAGCAGTAGATTTCTAATGCTTCTTAAAACGCGATATCGCATCTCATTTCTATGTTTCATGGTAAGACATAATATGATTTGCGAAGTGTTATGTATTCCTCGTCTACACTTCAAATGAATGTGAATGCGACACTTCCTCGCTAGGAAATAGCGTTTGCAGATGTCTACCTATCGTAGCAATAGAATTCTAATGCTTCTTAAAACGCGATATCGCATCTCATTTCTATGTTTCATGGTAAGATATAATATGATTTGCGAAGTGTTATGTATTCCTCGTCTACACTTCAAATGAATGTAAATGCGACACCTCCTTGCAAGGAAATAGCGTTTGCAAATGTCTACCTATCGTAGCAATAGAGTTCTTATGATTCTTAGAACGCGATATCGCATCTCATTTCTATGTTTCATGGTAAGATATAATATGATTTGCGAAGAGTTAAGTATTCCTCGTCTACACTTCAAATGAATGTGAATGCGACACTTCCTCGCTAGGAAATGGCGTTTGCAGATGTGTACGTATCGTAGCAATAGATTTCTAATGCTTCTTAAAACGCGATATCGCATCTCATTTCTATGTTTCATGGAAAGATATAATATGATTTGCGAAGTGTCATGTATTCCTCGTCTACACTTCAAATGAATGTAAATGCGACACTTCCTTGCTAGGAAATAGCTTTTGCAGATATCTAGGTATCGTAGCAATACAGTTCAAATGCTTCTTATATGATAAGATACATGATAAGATATAATATTCATTGCGAAGTGTTATGCATTCCTCGTCTACGATTCAAATGAATGTAATTGCGACACTTCCTCGCAAGGAAATAGCGTTTGCAGATGTCTACGTATCGTAGCAATAGATTTCTAAGGCTTCTTAAAACGCGATATCGCATCTCATTTCTATGTTTCATGGTAAGATATAATATGATTTGCGAAGTGTTATATATTCCTCGTCTACACTTCAAATGAATGTAAATGCGACAATTCCTTGCAAGGAAATAGCGTTTGCAGATTTCTACGTATCGTAGCAATAGCGTTCTTATGATTCTCAAAACGCGATATCGCATCTCATTTCTATGTTTCATGGTAAGATATAATATGATTTGCGAAATGTTATGTATTCCTCGTCTACACTTCAAATGAATGTAATTGCGACACTTCCTTGCAAGGAAATAGCGTTTGCAGATATCTACGTATCGTAGCAATAGATTTCTAAGGCTTCTTAAAACGCGATATCGCTTCTCATTTATATGTTTCATGGTAAGATATTATATGATTTGCGAAGTGTTATATATTCCTCGTCTACACTTCAAATGAATGTAAATGCGACACTTCCTTGCAAGGAAATGGCGTTTGCAGATTTCTACGTATCGTAGCAATAGAGTTCTTATGATTCCCAAAACGCGATATCGCATCTCATTTCTATGTTTCATGGTAAGATATAATATGATTTGCGAAATGTTATGTATTCCTCGTCTACACTTCAAATGAATGTAAATGCGACACTTCCCAGCAAGGAAATAGCGTTTGCAGATGTCTACGTATCGTAGCAATAGATTTCTAATGCTTCTTAAAACGCGATATCGCATCTCATTTCTATGTTTCATGGTAAGATATTATATGATTTGCGAAGTGTTATGTATTCCTCGTCTACACTTCAAATGAATGTAATTGCGACACTTCCTTGCAAGGAAATAGCGTTTGCAGATGTCCACGTATCGTAGCAATAGAGTTTCTATGATTCTCAAAACGCGATATCGCATCTCATTTCTACGTTTCATGGTAAGATATAATATGATTTGCGAAGTGTTATGTATTGCTCGTCTACACTTCAAATGAATGTAAATGCGACACTTCCCAGCAAGGAAATAGCGTTTGCAGATGTCTACGTATCGTAGCAATAGATTTCTGATGTTTCTTAAAACGCGATATCGCATCTCATTTCTATGTTTCATGGTAAGACATAATATGATTTGCGAAGTGTTATGTATTCCTCGTCTACACTTCAAATGAATGTGAATGCGACACTTCCTCGCTAGGAAATAGCGTTTGCAGATGTCTACCTATCGTAGCAATAGAATTCTAATGCTTCTTAAAACGCGATATCGCATCTCATTTCTATGTTTCATGGTAAGATATAATATGATTTGCGAAGTGATATGTATTCCTCGTCTACACTTCAAATGAATGTAAATGCGACACCTCCTTGCAAGGAAATAGCGTTTGCAAATGTCTATCTATCGTAGCAATAGAGTTCTCATGATTCTTAGAACGCGATATCGCATCTCATTTCTATGTTTCATGGTAAGATATAATATGATTTGCGAAGAGTTATGTATTCCTCGTCTACACATCAAATGAATGTGAATGCGACACTTCCTCGCTAGGAAATGGCGTTTGCAGATGTCTACGTATCGTAGCAATAGATTTCTAATGCTTCTTAAAACGCGATATCGCATCTCATTTCTATGTTTCATGGAAAGATATAATATGATTTGCGAAGTGTCATGTATTCCTCGTCTACACTTCAAATGAATGTAAATGCGACACTTCCTTGCTAGGAAATAGCTTCTGCAGATATCTAGGTATCGTAGCAATACAGTTCAAATGCTTCTTATATGATAAGATACATGATAAGATATAATATTCATTGCGAAGTGTTATGCATTCCTCGTCTACGATTCAAATGAATGTAATTGCGACACTTCCTTGCAAGGAAATAGCGTTTGCAGATGTCTACGTATCGTAGCAATAGATTTCTAAGGCTTCTTAAAACGCGATATCGCATCTCATTTCTATGTTTCATGGTAAGATATAATATGATTTGCGAAGTGTTATATATTCCTCGTCTACACTTCAAATGAATGTAAATGCGACAATTCCTTGCAAGGAAATAGCGTTTGCAGATTTCTATTTATCGTAGCAATAGAGTTCTTATGATTCTCAAAACGCGATATCGCACCACATTTCTATGTTTCATGGTAAGATATAATATGATTTGCGAAGAGTTATGTATTCCTCGTCTGCACTTCAAATGAATGTAAATGCGACAATTCCTTGCAAGGAAATAGCGTTTGCAGATTTCTATTTATCGTAGCAATAGAGTTCTTATGATTCTCAAAACGCGATATCGCACCACATTTCTATGTTTCATGGTAAGATATAATATGATTTGCGAAGAGTTATGTATTCCTCGTCTACACTTCAAATGAATGTAAATGCGACACTTCCCAGCAAGGAAATAGGGTTTGCAGATGTCTACGTATCGTAGCAATATATTTCTAATGCTTCTTAAAACGCGATATCGCATCTCATTTCTATGTTTCATGGTAAGATAATATATGATTTGCGAAGTGTTATGTATTCCTCGTCTACACTTCAAATGAATGTAATTGCGACACTTCCTTGCAAGGAAATAGCGTTTGCAGATGTCTACGTATCGTAGCAATAGAGTTTTTATGATTCTCAAAACGCGATATCGCATCTCATTTCTATGTTTCATGGTAAGTTATAATATGATATGCGAAGTGTTATGTATTCCTCGTCTACACTTCAAATGAATGTAAATGCGACACTTCCCAGCAAGGAAATAGCGTTTGCAGATGTCTACGTATCGTAGCAGTAGATTTCTAATGCTTCTTAAAACGCGATATCGCATCTCATTTCTATGTTTCATGGTAAGACATAATATGATTTGCGAAGTGTTATGTATTCCTCGTCTACACTTCAAATGAATGTGAATGCGACACTTCCTCGCTAGGGAATAGCGTTTGCAGATGTCTACCTATCGTAGCAATAGAATTCTAATGCTTCTTAAAACGCGATATCGCATCTCATTTCTATGTTTCATGGTAAGATATAATATGATTTGCGAAGTGTCATGTATTCCTCGTCTACACTTCAAATGAATGTAAATGCGACACTTCCTTGCTAGGAAATAGCTTCTGCAGATATCTAGGTATCGTAGCAATACAGTTCAAATGCTTCTTATATGATAAGATACATGATAAGATATAATATTCATTGCGAAGTGTTATGCATTCCTCGTCTACGATTCAAATGAATGTAATTGCGACACTTCCTTGCAAGGAAATAGCGTTTGCAGATGTCTACGTATCGTAGCAATAGATTTCTAAGGCTTCTTAAAACGCGATATCGCATCTCATTTCTATGTCTCATGGTAAGATATAATATGATTTGCGAAGTGTTATATATTCCTCGTCTACACTTCAAATGAATGTAAATGCGACAATTCCTTGCAAGGAAATAGCGTTTGCAGATTTCTACGTATCGTAGCAATAGAGTTCTTATGATTCTCAAAACGCGATATCGCATCTCATTTCTATGTTTCATGGTAAGATATAATATGATTTGCGAAATGTTATGTATTCCTCGTCTACCCTTCAAATGAATGTAATTGCGACACATCCTTGCAAGGAAATAGCGTTTGCAGATGTCTACGTATCGTAGCAATAGAGTTTTTATCATTCTCAAAACACGATATCGCATCTGATTTCTACGTTTCATGGTAAGATATAATATGATTTGCGAAGTGTTATGTATTCCTCGTCTACACTTCAAGTGAATGTAAATGCGACACTTCCCAGCAAGGAAATAGCGTTTGCAGATGTCTACGTATCGTAGCAATAGATTTCTAATGCTTCTTAAAACGCGATATCGCAACTCATTTCTATGTTTCATGGTAAGACATAATATGATTTGCGATGTGTTATGTATTCCTCGTCTACACTTCAAATGAATGTGAATGCGACACTTCTTCGCTAGGAAATAGCGTTTGCAGATGTCTACCTATCGTAGCAATAGAATTCTAATGCTTCTTAAAATGCGATATCGCATCTCATTTCTATGTTTCATGGTAAGATAATATATGATTTGCGAAGTGTTATGTATTCCTCGTCTACACTTCAAATGAATGTAATTGCGACACTTCCTTGCAAGGAAATAGCGTTTGCAGATGTCTACGTATCGTAGCAATAGAGTTTTTATGATTCTCAAAACGCGATATCGCATCTCATTTCTATGATTCATGGTAAGTTATAATATGATATGCGAAGTGTTATGTATTCCTCGTCTACACTTCAAATGAATGTAAATGCGACACTTCCCAGCATGGAAATAGCGTTTGCAGATGTCTACGTATCGTAGCAGTAGATTTCTAATGCTTCTTAAAACGCGATATCGCATCTCATTTCTATGTTTCATGGTAAGACATAATATGATTTGCGAAGTGTTATGTATTCCTCGTCTACACTTCAAATGAATGTGAATGCGACACTTCCTCGCTAGGAAATAGCGTTTGCAGATGTCTACCTATCGTAGCAATAGAATTCTAATGCTTCTTAAAACGCGATATCGCATCTCATTTCTATGTTTCATGGTAAGATATAATATGATTTGCGAAGTGTTATGTATTCCTCGTCTACACTTCAAATGAATGTAAATGCGACACCTCCTTGCAAGGAAATAGCGTTTGCAAATGTCTACCTATCGTAGCAATAGAGTTCTTATGATTCTTAGAACGCGATATCGCATCTCATTTCTATGTTTCATGGTAAGATATAATATGATTTGCGAAGAGTTAAGTATTCCTCGTCTACACTTCAAATGAATGTGAATGCGACACTTCCTCGCTAGGAAATGGCGTTTGCAGATGTGTACGTATCGTAGCAATAGATTTCTAATGCTTCTTAAAACGCGATATCGCATCTCATTTCTATGTTTCATGGAAAGATATAATATGATTTGCGAAGTGTCATGTATTCCTCGTCTACACTTCAAATGAATGTAAATGCGACACTTCCTTGCTAGGAAATAGCTTTTGCAGATATCTAGGTATCGTAGCAATACAGTTCAAATGCTTCTTATATGATAAGATACATGATAAGATATAATATTCATTGCGAAGTGTTATGCATTCCTCGTCTACGATTCAAATGAATGTAATTGCGACACTTCCTCGCAAGGAAATAGCGTTTGCAGATGTCTACGTATCGTAGCAATAGATTTCTAAGGCTTCTTAAAACGCGATATCGCATCTCATTTCTATGTTTCATGGTAAGATATAATATGATTTGCGAAGTGTTATATATTCCTCGTCTACACTTCAAATGAATGTAAATGCGACAATTCCTTGCAAGGAAATAGCGTTTGCAGATTTCTACGTATCGTAGCAATAGCGTTCTTATGATTCTCAAAACGCGATATCGCATCTCATTTCTATGTTTCATGGTAAGATATAATATGATTTGCGAAATGTTATGTATTCCTCGTCTACACTTCAAATGAATGTAATTGCGACACTTCCTTGCAAGGAAATAGCGTTTGCAGATATCTACGTATCGTAGCAATAGATTTCTAAGGCTTCTTAAAACGCGATATCGCTTCTCATTTATATGTTTCATGGTAAGATATTATATGATTTGCGAAGTGTTATATATTCCTCGTCTACACTTCAAATGAATGTAAATGCGACACTTCCTTGCAAGGAAATGGCGTTTGCAGATTTCTACGTATCGTAGCAATAGAGTTCTTATGATTCCCAAAACGCGATATCGCATCTCATTTCTATGTTTCATGGTAAGATATAATATGATTTGCGAAATGTTATGTATTCCTCGTCTACACTTCAAATGAATGTAAATGCGACACTTCCCAGCAAGGAAATAGCGTTTGCAGATGTCTACGTATCGTAGCAATAGATTTCTAATGCTTCTTAAAACGCGATATCGCATCTCATTTCTATGTTTCATGGTAAGATATTATATGATTTGCGAAGTGTTATGTATTCCTCGTCTACACTTCAAATGAATGTAATTGCGACACTTCCTTGCAAGGAAATAGCGTTTGCAGATGTCCACGTATCGTAGCAATAGAGTTTCTATGATTCTCAAAACGCGATATCGCATCTCATTTCTACGTTTCATGGTAAGATATAATATGATTTGCGAAGTGTTATGTATTGCTCGTCTACACTTCAAATGAATGTAAATGCGACACTTCCCAGCAAGGAAATAGCGTTTGCAGATGTCTACGTATCGTAGCAATAGATTTCTGATGTTTCTTAAAACGCGATATCGCATCTCATTTCTATGTTTCATGGTAAGACATAATATGATTTGCGAAGTGTTATGTATTCCTCGTCTACACTTCAAATGAATGAGAATGCGACACTTCCTCGCTAGGAAATAGCGTTTGCAGATGTCTACCTATCGTAGCAATAGAATTCTAATGCTTCTTAAAACGCGATATCGCATCTCATTTCTATGTTTCATGGTAAGATATAATATGATTTGCGAAGTGATATGTATTCCTCGTCTACACTTCAAATGAATGTAAATGCGACACCTCCTTGCAAGGAAATAGCGTTTGCAAATGTCTATCTATCGTAGCAATAGAGTTCTCATGATTCTTAGAACGCGATATCGCATCTCATTTCTATGTTTCATGGTAAGATATAATATGATTTGCGAAGAGTTATGTATTCCTCGTCTACACATCAAATGAATGTGAATGCGACACTTCCTCGCTAGGAAATGGCGTTTGCAGATGTCTACGTATCGTAGCAATAGATTTCTAATGCTTCTTAAAACGCGATATCGCATCTCATTTCTATGTTTCATGGAAAGATATAATATGATTTGCGAAGTGTCATGTATTCCTCGTCTACACTTCAAATGAATGTAAATGCGACACTTCCTTGCTAGGAAATAGCTTCTGCAGATATCTAGGTATCGTAGCAATACAGTTCAAATGCTTCTTATATGATAAGATACATGATAAGATATAATATTCATTGCGAAGTGTTATGCATTCCTCGTCTACGATTCAAATGAATGTAATTGCGACACTTCCTTGCAAGGAAATAGCGTTTGCAGATGTCTACGTATCGTAGCAATAGATTTCTAAGGCTTCTTAAAACGCGATATCGCATCTCATTTCTATGTTTCATGGTAAGATATAATATGATTTGCGAAGTGTTATATATTCCTCGTCTACACTTCAAATGAATGTAAATGCGACAATTCCTTGCAAGGAAATAGCGTTTGCAGATTTCTACGTATCGTAGCAATAGCGTTCTTATGATTCTCAAAACGCGATATCGCATCTCATTTCTATGTTTCATGGTAAGATATAATATGATTTGCGAAATGTTATGTATTCCTCGTCTACACTTCAAATGAATGTAATTGCGACACTTCCTTGCAAGGAAATAGCGTTTGCAGATATCTACGTATCGTAGCAATAGATTTCTAAGGCTTCTTAAAACGCGATATCGCTTCTCATTTATATGTTTCATGGTAAGATATTATATGATTTGCGAAGTGTTATATATTCCTCGTCTACACTTCAAATGAATGTAAATGCGACACTTCCTTGCAAGGAAATGGCGTTTGCAGATTTCTACGTATCGTAGCAATAGAGTTCTTATGATTCCCAAAACGCGATATCGCATCTCATTTCTATGTTTCATGGTAAGATATAATATGATTTGCGAAATGTTATGTATTCCTCGTCTACACTTCAAATGAATGTAAATGCGACACTTCCCAGCAAGGAAATAGCGTTTGCAGATGTCTACGTATCGTAGCAATAGATTTCTAATGCTTCTTAAAACGCGATATCGCATCTCATTTCTATGTTTCATGGTAAGATATTATATGATTTGCGAAGTGTTATGTATTCCTCGTCTACACTTCAAATGAATGTAATTGCGACACTTCCTTGCAAGGAAATAGCGTTTGCAGATGTCCACGTATCGTAGCAATAGAGTTTCTATGATTCTCAAAACGCGATATCGCATCTCATTTCTACGTTTCATGGTAAGATATAATATGATTTGCGAAGTGTTATGTATTGCTCGTCTACACTTCAAATGAATGTAAATGCGACACTTCCCAGCAAGGAAATAGCGTTTGCAGATGTCTACGTATCGTAGCAATAGATTTCTGATGTTTCTTAAAACGCGATATCGCATCTCATTTCTATGTTTCATGGTAAGACATAATATGATTTGCGAAGTGTTATGTATTCCTCGTCTACACTTCAAATGAATGTGAATGCGACACTTCCTCGCTAGGAAATAGCGTTTGCAGATGTCTACCTATCGTAGCAATAGAATTCTAATGCTTCTTAAAACGCGATATCGCATCTCATTTCTATGTTTCATGGTAAGATATAATATGATTTGCGAAGTGATATGTATTCCTCGTCTACACTTCAAATGAATGTAAATGCGACACCTCCTTGCAAGGAAATAGCGTTTGCAAATGTCTATCTATCGTAGCAATAGAGTTCTCATGATTCTTAGAACGCGATATCGCATCTCATTTCTATGTTTCATGGTAAGATATAATATGATTTGCGAAGAGTTATGTATTCCTCGTCTACACATCAAATGAATGTGAATGCGACACTTCCTCGCTAGGAAATGGCGTTTGCAGATGTCTACGTATCGTAGCAATAGATTTCTAATGCTTCTTAAAACGCGATATCGCATCTCATTTCTATGTTTCATGGAAAGATATAATATGATTTGCGAAGTGTCATGTATTCCTCGTCTACACTTCAAATGAATGTAAATGCGACACTTCCTTGCTAGGAAATAGCTTCTGCAGATATCTAGGTATCGTAGCAATACAGTTCAAATGCTTCTTATATGATAAGATACATGATAAGATATAATATTCATTGCGAAGTGTTATGCATTCCTCGTCTACGATTCAAATGAATGTAATTGCGACACTTCCTTGCAAGGAAATAGCGTTTGCAGATGTCTACGTATCGTAGCAATAGATTTCTAAGGCTTCTTAAAACGCGATATCGCATCTCATTTCTATGTTTCATGGTAAGATATAATATGATTTGCGAAGTGTTATATATTCCTCGTCTACACTTCAAATGAATGTAAATGCGACAATTCCTTGCAAGGAAATAGCGTTTGCAGATTTCTATTTATCGTAGCAATAGAGTTCTTATGATTCTCAAAACGCGATATCGCACCACATTTCTATGTTTCATGGTAAGATATAATATGATTTGCGAAGAGTTATGTATTCCTCGTCTGCACTTCAAATGAATGTAAATGCGACAATTCCTTGCATGCAGAAATAGCGTTTGCAGATTTCTATTTATCGTAGCAATAGAGTTCTTATGATTCTCAAAACGCGATATCGCACCACATTTCTATGTTTCATGGTAAGATATAATATGATTTGCGAAGAGTTATGTATTCCTCGTCTACACTTCAAATGAATGTAAATGCGACACTTCCCAGCAAGGAAATAGGGTTTGCAGATGTCTACGTATCGTAGCAATATATTTCTAATGCTTCTTAAAACGCGATATCGCATCTCATTTCTATGTTTCATGGTAAGATAATATATGATTTGCGAAGTGTTATGTATTCCTCGTCTACACTTCAAATGAATGTAATTGCGACACTTCCTTGCAAGGAAATAGCGTTTGCAGATGTCTACGTATCGTAGCAATAGAGTTTTTATGATTCTCAAAACGCGATATCGCATCTCATTTCTATGTTTCATGGTAAGTTATAATATGATATGCGAAGTGTTATGTATTCCTCGTCTACACTTCAAATGAATGTAAATGCGACACTTCCCAGCAAGGAAATAGCGTTTGCAGATGTCTACGTATCGTAGCAGTAGATTTCTAATGCTTCTTAAAACGCGATATCGCATCTCATTTCTATGTTTCATGGTAAGACATAATATGATTTGCGAAGTGTTATGTATTCCTCGTCTACACTTCAAATGAATGTGAATGCGACACTTCCTCGCTAGGGAATAGCGTTTGCAGATGTCTACCTATCGTAGCAATAGAATTCTAATGCTTCTTAAAACGCGATATCGCATCTCATTTCTATGTTTCATGGTAAGATATAATATGATTTGCGAAGAGTTATGTATTCCTCGTCTACACTTCAAATGAATGTGAATGCGACACTTCCTCGCTAGGAAATGGCGTTTGCAGATGTCTACGTATCGTAGCAATAGATTTCTAATGCTTCTTAAAACGCGATATCGCATCTCATTTCTATGTTTCATGGAAAGATATAATATGATTTGCGAAGTGTCATGTATTCCTCGTCTACACTTCAAATGAATGTAAATGCGACACTTCCTTGCTAGGAAATAGCTTCTGCAGATATCTAGGTATCGTAGCAATACAGTTCAAATGCTTCTTATATGATAAGATACATGATAAGATATAATATTCATTGCGAAGTGTTATGCATTCCTCGTCTACGATTCAAATGAATGTAATTGCGACACTTCCTTGCAAGGAAATAGCGTTTGCAGATGTCTACGTATCGTAGCAATAGATTTCTAAGGCTTCTTAAAACGCGATATCGCATCTCATTTCTATGTCTCATGGTAAGATATAATATGATTTGCGAAGTGTTATATATTCCTCGTCTACACTTCAAATGAATGTAAATGCGACAATTCCTTGCAAGGAAATAGCGTTTGCAGATTTCTACGTATCGTAGCAATAGAGTTCTTATGATTCTCAAAACGCGATATCGCATCTCATTTCTATGTTTCATGGTAAGATATAATATGATTTGCGAAATGTTATGTATTCCTCGTCTACCCTTCAAATGAATGTAATTGCGACACATCCTTGCAAGGAAATAGCGTTTGCAGATGTCTACGTATCGTAGCAATAGAGTTTTTATCATTCTCAAAACACGATATCGCATCTGATTTCTACGTTTCATGGTAAGATATAATATGATTTGCGAAGTGTTATGTATTCCTCGTCTACACTTCAAGTGAATGTAAATGCGACAGTTCCCAGCAAGGAAATAGCGTTTGCAGATGTCTACGTATCGTAGCAATAGATTTCTAATGCTTCTTAAAACGCGATATCGCAACTCATTTCTATGTTTCATGGTAAGACATAATATGATTTGCGATGTGTTATGTATTCCTCGTCTACACTTCAAATGAATGTGAATGCGACACTTCTTCGCTAGGAAATAGCGTTTGCAGATGTCTACCTATCGTAGCAATATAATTCTAATGCTTCTTAAAATGCGATATCGCATCTCATTTCTATGTTTCATGGTAAGATAATATATGATTTGCGAAGTGTTATGTATTCCTCGTCTACACTTCAAATGAATGTAATTGCGACACTTCCTTGCAAGGAAATAGCGTTTGCAGATGTCTACGTATCGTAGCAATAGAGTTTTTATGATTCTCAAAATGCGATATCGCATCTCATTTCTATGATTCATGGTAAGTTATAATATGATATGCGAAGTGTTATGTATTCCTCGTCTACACTTCAAATGAATGTAAATGCGACACTTCCCAGCAAGGAAATAGCGTTTGCAGATGTCTACGTATCGTAGCAGTAGATTTCTAATGCTTCTTAAAACGCGATATCGCATCTCATTTCTATGTTTCATGGTAAGACATAATATGATTTGCGAAGTGTTATGTATTCCTCGTCTACACTTCAAATGAATGTGAATGCGACACTTCCTCGCTAGGAAATAGCGTTTGCAGATGTCTACCTATCGTAGCAATAGAATTCTAATGCTTCTTAAAACGCGATATCGCATCTCATTTCTATGTTTCATGGTAAGATATAATATGATTTGCGAAGTGTTATGTATTCCTCGTCTACACTTCAAATGAATGTAAATGCGACACCTCCTTGCAAAGAAATAGCGTTTGCAAATGTCTACCTATCGTAGCAATAGAGTTCTTATGATTCTTAGAACGCGATATCGCATCTCATTTCTATGTTTCATGGTAAGATATAATATGATTTGCGAAGAGTTATGTATTCCTCGTCTACACTTCAAATGAATGTGAATGCGACACTTCCTCGCTAGGAAATGGCGTTTGCAGATGTGTACGTATCGTAGCAATAGATTTCTAATGCTTCTTAAAACGCGATATCGCATCTCATTTCTATGTTTCATGGAAAGATATAATATGATTTGCGAAGTGTCATGTATTCCTCGTCTACACTTCAAATGAATGTAAATGCGACACTTCCTTGCTAGGAAATAGCTTTTGCAGATATCTAGGTATCGTAGCAATACAGTTCAAATGCTTCTTATATGATAAGATACATGATAAGATATAATATTCATTGCGAAGTGTTATGCATTCCTCGTCTACGATTCAAATGAATGTAATTGCGACACTTCCTCGCAAGGAAATAGCGTTTGCAGATGTCTACGTATCGTAGCAATAGATTTCTAAGGCTTCTTAAAACGCGATATCGCATCTCATTTCTATGTTTCATGGTAAGATATAATATGATTTGCGAAGTGTTATATATTCCTCGTCTACACTTCAAATGAATGTAAATGCGACAATTCCTTGCAAGGAAATAGCGTTTGCAGATTTCTACGTATCGTAGCAATAGAGTTCTTATGATTCTCAAAACGCGATATCGCACCACATTTCTATGTTTCATGGTAAGATATAATATGATTTGCGAAGTGATATGTACTCCTCGTCTACACTTCAAATGAATGTAAATGCGACACCTCCTTGCAAGGAAATAGCGTTTGCAAATGTCTATCTATCGTAGCAATAGAGTTCTCATGATTCTTAGAACGCGATATCGCATCTCATTTCTATGTTTCATGGTAAGATATAATATGATTTGCGAAGAGTTATGTATTCCTCGTCTACACATCAAATGAATGTGAATGCGACACTTCCTCGCTAGGAAATGGCGTTTGCAGATGTCTACGTATCGTAGCAATAGATTTCTAATGCTTCTTAAAACGCGATATCGCATCTCATTTCTATGTTTCATGGAAAGATATAATATGATTTGCGAAGTGTCATGTATTCCTCGTCTACACTTCAAATGAATGTAAATGCGACACTTCCTTGCTAGGAAATAGCTTCTGCAGATATCTAGGTATCGTAGCAATACAGTTCAAATGCTTCTTATATGATAAGATACATGATAAGATATAATATTCATTGCGAAGTGTTATGCATTCCTCGTCTACGATTCAAATGAATGTAATTGCGACACTTCCTTGCAAGGAAATAGCGTTTGCAGATGTCTACGTATCGTAGCAATAGATTTCTAAGGCTTCTTAAAACGCGATATCGCATCTCATTTCTATGTCTCATGGTAAGATATAATATGATTTGCGAAGTGTTATATATTCCTCGTCTACACTTCAAATGAATGTAAATGCGACAATTCCTTGCAAGGAAATAGCGTTTGCAGATTTCTACGTATCGTAGCAATAGAGTTCTTATGATTCTCAAAACGCGATATCGCATCTCATTTCTATGTTTCATGGTAAGATATAATATGATTTGCGAAATGTTATGTATTCCTCGTCTACCCTTCAAATGAATGTAATTGCGACACATCCTTGCAAGGAAATAGCTTTTGCAGATGTCTACGTATCGTAGCAATAGAGTTTTTATCATTCTCAAAACACGATATCGCATCTGATTTCTACGTTTCATGGTAAGATATAATATGATTTGCGAAGTGTTATGTATTCCTCGTCTACACTTCAAGTGAATGTAAATGCGACACTTCCAGCAAGGAAATAGCGTTTGCAGATGTCTACGTATCGTAGCAATAGATTTCTAATGCTTCTTAAAACGCGATATCGCAAC